>NW_027255706.1:0-11000 GCF_003086295.3 Arachis hypogaea
GCTTCGATTTACTATTGAACATATAAAAGGAGAATAAATTCACTCCCTGACTTTCTTACTAGAGAATTTTTGCAGGGAAAGGATGGAGCAAAAACCAGCCTCAGTGAAGATTATGGTCAACCTTTTGACCAAGTAAAAGAAACAAAATTACCTATTATCCCAGTACCAGCAAAACCATTATCATTAAGACCTATGACAATGTCACAGGTTGTAAAAGCATCATCATCATCATCACCTTCTAAGAGCCCTTCAATTACTACTAATAATAAATTCACATTATTACAACCATCAGATCTCTACAACACTCAACCTTTGAAAGAACAGTTTCCTTATTATGAAAAGCCCAATCCTATTAAAATATTAACCATTGAAAAAGAATGGTTCAAAAAAGACAGAAAAACCCTATACAAGACTATTTTCCCAAACACTTTCCATTACATTCCTATTAACCCACAAAAAACCCAGAAATTCTATGAATTCATATTAGTAGACACTGGATCTATTGAATTAACCCATTATAGAGACTCCAATACCAAACAACCATTTACTCAAAAATAAAAATCATGAAAATATTATCTCTACAAGAATGGGAATTACCCCCATATCATTCTAAAAACTTCTCTTTGAAGTTTGAACCTCAAAGCTATACCTATTATGATTACCAAGAAGCATGGAACCATATTTTATTCCTGTCACCAAGTCCCCATTCTTGGTTCATATGGTTCAGGAAGGGGATATCATTACAATTTCCCAAATGGTTCCAATCATGGTTCCAGAATTTCGGACCAATAGAAGCCTTCTTCCCGAAAGAAGCCAGCATGGCGTATGAATACTTCAAAAGCAAGTCATCATTTCTACAAGAGTACAAATTCATTTCCTTTATAGCAGCTATGGGAATAAGCTGGATTATGACTTGGGAATATGATTCAGCAGCATATGAGGAATGTGCAAGCATACAATATTTAGTAAGAATAATAAAAATTAATGGTGGAACAAATATGATATAAATCTGCTAAGTAAAAGAGCTATTGATCAATGGTTAACAACATCACAAAAGCGTCCGGCTATAACAGCCTCAAGTACCAACAATGAACAAATAGCATATAAGAAAGAAACTCAATTCTTAGCACAAAAGAGACAAATTATGGCAGCATTAGCCGCAGCAACTTCAGAAGAAGATATTCAAAACTCTTTACAAGCAATACAGACCGTGCCTCTTGGAGAAGATGAAGAGGTCCAATCCAGCCCAGCTTATTATTATCAAGACTCACAAGATCCATTTGAGATGTAACAAAGTAATGTATGTGTAAAAGCCAATCATGTATGTGTAAAAGCCCAATCATGAAAAAAAAAAAAAAGGTAAAAAGTAAAAAGTAAAAAAGTAAAAAGTAAATGTTGGCAAACAGTAAAAGCAAACAGTGAATGTCGGCAAACAGTAAAAGCAAACAGTAAATGTCGGCAAACAGTAAAAGCAAACAGTACTGTCGGCAAATATACCCAAATAGTCACCATTTTGGGTCTATAAATACCAAAGCCCTCACTCATTTAAGGGCATCAAAAACTTGAATACTCAAGAAATCTCTCTACTCTCATATCTTCTTACTTTATAAATTCTCCAAGTATTTGTAATCATCTTCAAGAATTGTATCAACTTTGCAAGCAATAATAGTACAAGACTATTTCTGTAAGCTTTATTCATCCTTTTAATCTCTTTATTATTCTATTCTGTTTCTTTAAATACAATGTTATTACTGTATAAAAAGCTTAAATCTTTAAAGTTTCTTAGAAGAAATATGAAAATGAGAAGATTAGCCCTAGCAAGAAGATACATGGAAATAATAGCTGAATCTTCTGAACTAAGTGAAGAAATAGAAAAGTTAGATAAAAAGATAATCAAGATAAGAAGTATGTTAAAAAATAGTAAAGTAGTAAGATCCGTAAAAAGCTTAAAAGAAAACATTAAGAACAAAAGGATTTATCATGTTCGTAAATTACATTATATTCATAGACAAAATATGATAACTTTACAACAAATGGGTCAACCATTAGTACAAGCTCAACCTCTACCAGCCCAACCTTTACAAGTGGTATCAGAGCCTGCCCAAGAGAAGGTATCTGATAACATTTATAAAGAAATTATTTTTAACTGGATTTTTATTACAAGTCTTCTTGATAAACCTCAAATATTTTATAGTTACAACTTTGAAGTAGCAGTGAGAACTGTTAATACGTTGGTCAGCCCAGATTGTAATCCCGGTTGTAAGTCCTAGTAAGGCAGTGAATCCGTTGATTAACGAGGGTGGTCCCGTAACTCACAAAGTTCTAACCATAAAATGGCTAGTTTATTGAGAACGATGAGTAGTTTAAATCTAGGGAAAAATAATTCTTTAGTGATAAAAACAGATAATGATGAAGCTTCCACTTCTGGAACTAAAAATGAATTGGAAATAGCTAAATTAGAAGAAAGTTTTCATAATTGGAATATACCTATAATAGATAAAGATAAAGTATATAAAAAGAGAAACTTCTGGGAAGGAAAAAATTATGAAATTCATATGTTAGAATATTGTAAACCAGGAACAAGTAATAATAAGATTATCACCGTCTTAGAAGAAGATAAATTGAAAGAACATAGTAGTAAAGGATATAACTTCATCCATATAGGATTAATACAAGTAGCTGTAAAACCCAATTTTAGAATAGGAATTAACCTGCCTATATTATTAACTTTAAGAGATACTAGATTCCAAAATTTTAGTGACTCATTAATAGGAATATTGGAAAGTAATTGTCATGATGGACCAGTTTTCTTTAATTGTTACCCAAATTATGCTATGAATTTAAAAAATGAATACACCTGGCAAGCATTAAAATTACAAGTAAGATCTGATGAGACAATTATAAATGAGAAATATGATCCATTCGAAATAATCTATAGAATATATTATAAGATTACTAAGGTTAATTATGACTTTAAAGCTTTAAGACAATCCTCAAAAGAAGAAACGATAATCATGCATGCAAATCTAAAAAGATCTAATATACAAACACCTAGAAGATTAAGACATGAAGAATTAAAAAGTAAAATGCCTGAAGAATGGGTAATACCTGATGGTATTGAAGAACCACAAATACAAAATACTAGGATAAGAGAAATAATAAGAGAAGGTCCTGATATTAGAATCAGGATGAATAGATCCCACTCATTAAGAATTCCTGATAATGTTGAAACTATTAGCCATAGAAATTCTATAGATAATTCATCAATAGGAAATATCGATGATATTGTAGGAATTGACAACAGAAGGCCACATATAGCCACTGCTGTATATAAATCACCTTCAGAATTTGATCCAAGAGAATCACAAGTTATGACAGTGATTATAAAGGAAGAACCATTTGAGATTGATAAAGAGTGGATAAGACAAGATTTTAATGCTGATTATAATAAACCCCTAAGAGATTGGTATTTCACCAACCATTCAGAAAATGAGGTCATTAGACTAAGAGAACTATTCTATGATTTTATGAAAGAAAATAGGATTAGTTTGTTCTTCTTTGATTGGTACGTAAATTATTACTCCAAACCCGACAAGAAATTATGTCCTTTAACAAAACCAACTATTGTTTGGAAAACAAGCTCAGGATCAGTAATAGAATCTGAATATCCTCCTAAAGAAACTATTAAAATACCAATAGGAAAAGACTTAGAAGTTGAAGCAACACCCTATAAAGATAGTAATGCAGATGGAAACGTAGAGAAAAGAGATATTAAGAAATTACATCAACAATTAAACTTTACTAATACCATGTTAGATATAATGAAAAATCAGTTAGGAAGAATGGAAAATATGGAAAAAGTTATTAAGGTAGAAAAACCCATAGAAAAACCTATATATAAATTACAAAGTTTAGATAATATTAGCTTAAAATCTAAAGTAGAAACAGAAGTTGAAGAATTAAAAGAGAAACTTAGGAGTATTAGCCTAGGAAAATTAACAATTAATACATTACAAAAGGAAGAAGAATTAGAACTAAATAAAATATCCTATAAAAGAGATTATCCTAAAACCAGAAATTATTATCCTAGACCATCCCCAGTAGATGTAGGTCTAGAAGAGAGAACACAATTAGTACAAAATAGTTTTTCAGGATCAGACTTAGTAGAATGGAATATAGATGGATTAAGTGAACAAGCCATTTTAGATCAAATGTGTAATATGACTATGGCTGCAACTGCCTATAAGATGAGAAAGGCTTCTGATAGAGAAGCAGCAATCATGATAACCCAAGGATTTACAGGACAATTAAAAGGTTGGTGGGATAATTTTCTCAACGTCCAAGAAAAAGAATTAATTATTAATAGTATTAAACAAGAAGATCAATCACCAGACGCTACATCCACATTAATATACACTATTATTAAAAATTTTGTAGGAGATCCCAGTATTTTTAAAGATAGGATACATACTCAATTAATGAATTTAAGATGTCCAACCATGTCTGATTACAGATGGTATAAAGATGTTTTTATGTCAAAAGTTATGATAAGAGATGATGCACATGCGCCTTTCTGGAAAGAAAGATTCGTAGCAGCCTTACCAAAATTATTCTCTGAAAAAGTATTACAAAAACTACAAACACAGTTTGGGACCCAGATTCCCTATAATTCATTAACTTTTGGACAATTGCATAATATAATAGTACAAACAGGTATAGAAGTATGCACAGATACCAAGATACAACAAAAATAAAACAAGAAAGTATCACGGGTAAAAGAGAGCTTGGCACTTTTTGTTATCAATATGGAATAACTCCTGAAAAAGCACCTAGTGGACAGCATAAAGTTAAAAAGAAAAAATTTTATAAAAAACCTAAATATAATATAGACAAACCCCTTTATTATGAACAGAAATATCATAAAAAATTCCATAAGACTCCTAAAGGAAAACCTAAATTTCCTAATAAGAAAAAACAAGTAACATGTTGGAAATGTAAAAAACAAGGACATTATGCTAATAAATGTACGACAGAACAAAAAATAAATAAAATAGAGAATAAAGAAATTAAACATGCTTTAACAGCCATACTAATCGATTCAGAATCAGAAGCAGAATCAAGTTATGAGGACTCTTCTGAAACTGAAGATTATTTTATACAACAATTAGACTTTATGTCAGAAGAAGAGAGCTCAGGAGAAAATAGTGGAAAAGAGGAAAAGGATAATAATAACTGTTTAGGAATAGGATTATGTAACTGTAGAAACTGTGAAAAAACTGTAAATGTTTTAACTAAAGAACAAACTTCTACACTAGTCAAAATAATTGACAAGTTAGAAGATACACCATTAAGGGATGAGTTTATAAGACAATTAGCTAAATTAGTTAAAAAAGAAGAGGAAAGTAAGCAAGAAATAAGACCAATAGAAATAAAAGAAATTTATAATCGTTTTAAAAATCCACAAGAAGAAGTTTCCCTTAATTCTCTTAAAGAAGAGATAAAAAAGTTAAAAAGAGAAGTTTCAGAATTAAAACAACAAAACATTAATATGGACTACAGATTACTAAAAATAGAAGGAGAAAACATAATAAAAATCCAAGAACAATGTTTGCAAAATAACGAAGGGACTAGTAATATAACAATCCCTGAGAATTATATTAACCTAGGAACAGAAAATTATATAAATATATTAACATTATTAGTAAGTCAAAAATGGTTCACTACGATAACTTTAATAGTAGGAGAAGAAAAATTTGATTTAATAGCTATGGTAGATTCAGGAGCTGATGTTAATTGTATACAAGAAGGATTAATACCCACAAAATATTATGAAAAAACTACAGAAAGAGTCTTAATGGCAGAAAATGACCAAATGACTATAGACTATAAGTTATCTAAAGCAAAAATTTGTAAAAATAGAGTATGCTTCGCCACTACATTCTTTTTAGCAAGAAATATATCTCATCAAGTTATATTAGGAAATCCTTTCACTTTATTATTATATCCCTTTAATGTCGACATAGATGGAATAACTTGTACCAGAATTCCTAATCATCCTGTCCATTTTGAATTTCTCACAAGACCAAAACAGCATGAACTCAATCTGTTACAACACCTATCTACACAAGTTAGAGTAATGGAAACAGAAGTAAAACAAATTAATTGTTTGAGCCTAGAGAAAACTTTAAAACAATTACCGCGTCAAGTTAATATTATAGAAAGAAAAACAAGACAAATTAATTACTTAAACCAAGAAATTACACATAAAAGAATAGAAGAACAATTACAAACCCCAGAAATACAAGGTAAAATAAAAGCAATTGAAGAGAAAATTAAAAAAGAATTATGTAGCTTAAATCCCACAGCTTTTCAACATAGAAAATTACATGAAATATCTTTACCATATGAAGATGGGTTTAATGAAAAAGATATACCAACAAAGGCAAAACCGATACATATGAACAAAGAATATCTAGAATATTGTAAAAAAGAAATACAAGAATATCTAGATAAGGGACTAATAAGGCCTTCAAAATCACCCTGGAGCTGTACAGGCTTCTATGTGATGAAAGCATCTGAAATAGAAAGAGGTGCTCCAAGATTAGTTATCAATTATAAACCTCTAAACAAGGTATTAAAATGGATTAGGTATTCTTTACCAAATAAAAGTGATTTAATTAAAAGATTAAATAAAGCAAATATCTTTTCAAAATTTGATTTAAAATCAGGATATTATCAAATTGCAGTAAAAGAGGAAGATAGATATAAAACAGCCTTTATAGTACCTTTTGGACATTATGAATGGAATGTAATGCCTCAAGGATTAAAAAATGCTCCGAGCGAGTTTCAAGAAATAATGAATAATATATTTTACCCACATATAGAATTTACTATAGTATATCTTGATGACGTATTAGTTTACTCAAAAGGAATAAAGCAGCACATATATCATCTAGAAAAATTTATGGATATCATAAAAGAGCAGGGATTAGTTTTATCAGAAAAGAAAATGAAAATTTTTACAACTAAAGTAAGGTTCCTAGGATATGAAATTTATCAAGGAACCATAGTACCTATTAAAAGAGCTATTGAATTTGCAGATAAGTTTCCAAATGAAATAACTGACAAAAAACAATTACAAAGATTTTTGGGATGCTTAAATTATGTAGCAGAATTCTTACCTGGCATAAGAGTTACTTGCGAACCTCTTTATAAGAGGTTAAGAAAAAACCCACCTCCATGGACAAAAGAAATGACTTCTGTAATAATAAAAATAAAAAATGCAGTAAAAGAAATACCTTGCATAAGTATACTAGACCCATCGGCTAAATTAATTGTAGAAACAGATGCATCAGAATTAGGATATGGAGGAATTCTTAAACAAATACCTCCTAACAGCTCAAAAGAACAAATAGTAAAATATCATTCAGGAATTTGGAATCAAGCTCAAAAGAATTATCCAACAGTTAAAAAAGAAATTCTTGCCATAGTATTATGTGTTTCTAAATTTCAAGAAGATTTATTTAATAAAACCTTCTTAATAAGAACTGATTGTAAAGCAGCACCAAATGTTTTAGAAAATGATGTCAAAAATTTGGTTTCAAAACAAATATTTGCAAGATGGCAAGCTATTTTATCATGCTTCGATTTTACTATTGAACATATAAAAGGAGAATTAAATTCACTCCCTGACTTTCTTACTAGAGAATTTTTGCAGGGAAAGGATGGAGCAAAAACCAACCTCTAGTGAAGATTATGGTCAACCTTTTGACCAAGTAAAAGAAACAAAATTACCTATTATCCCAGTACCAGCAAAACCATTATCATTAAGACCTATGACAATGTCACAGGTTGTAAAAGCATCATCATCATCATCACCTTCTAAAAGCCCTTCAATTACTACTAATAATAAATTCACATTATTACAACCATCAGATCTCTACAACACTCAACCTTTGAAAGAACAGTTTCCTTATTATGAAAAGCCCAATCCTATTAAAATATTAACCATTGAAAAAGAATGGTTCAAAAAAGACAGAAAAACCCTATACAAGACTATTTTCCCAAACACTTTCCATTACATTCCTATTAACCCACAAAAAACCCAGAAATTCTATGAATTCATATTAGTAGACACTGGTCTATTGAATTAACCCATTATAGAGACTCCAATACCAAACAACCTATTTACTCAAAAATAAAAATCATGAAAATATTATCTCTACAAGAATGGGAATTACCCCATATCATTCTAAAAACTTCTCTTTGAAGTTTGAACCTCAAAGCTATACCTATTATGATTACCAAGAAGCATGGAACCATATTTTATTCCTGTCACCAAGTCCCCATTCTTGGTTCATATGGTTCAGGAAGGGGATATCATTACAATTTCCCAAATGGTTCCAATCATGGTTCCAGAATTTCGGACCAATAGAAGCCTTCTTCCCGAAAGAAGCCAGCATGGCGTATGAATACTTCAAAAGCAAGTCATCATTTCTACAAGAGTACAAATTCATTTCCTTTATAGCAGCTATGGGAATAAGCTGGATTATGACTTGGGAATATGATTCAGCAGCATATGAGGAATGTGCAAGCATACAATATTTAGTAAGAATAATAAAAATTAAGTGGTGGAACAAATATGATATAAATCTGCTAAGTAAAAGAGCTATTGATCAATGGTTAACAACATCACAAAAGCGTCCGGCTATAACAGCCTCAAGTACCAACAATGAACAAATAGCATATAAGAAAGAAACTCAATTCTTAGCACAAAAGAGACAAATTATGGCAGCATTAGCCGCAGCAACTTCAGAAGAAGATATTCAAAACTCTTTACAAGCAATACAGACCGTGCCTCTTGGAGAAGATGAAGAGGTCCAATCCAGCCCAGCTTATTATTATCAAGACTCACAAGATCCATTTGAGATGTAACAAAGTAATGTATGTGTAAAAGCCCAATCATGTGTATGTGTAAAAGCCCAATCATGAAAAAAAAAAAAAAGGTAAAAAGTAAAAAGTAAAAAAGTAAAAAGTAAATGTTGGCAAACAGTAAAAGCAAACAGTGAATGTCGGCAAACAGTAAAAGCAAACAGTAAATGTCGGCAAACAGTAAAAGCAAACAGTACTGTCGGCAAATAGTACCCAAATAGTCACCATTTTGGGTCTATAAATACCAAAGCCCTCACTCATTTAAGGGCATCAAAAACTTGAATACTGAAGAAATCTCTCTACTCTCATATCTTCTTACTTTATAAATTCTCCAAGTATTTGTAATCATCTTCAAGAATTGTATCAACTTTGCAAGCAATAATAGTACAAGACTATTTCTGTAAGCTTTATTCATCCTTTTAATCTCTTTATTATTCTATTCTGTTTCTTTAAATACAATGTTATTACTGTATAAAAAGCTTAAATCTTTAAAGTTTCTTAGAAGAAATATGAAAATGAGAAGATTAGCCCTAGCAAGAAGATACATGGAAATAATAGCTGAATCTTCTGAACTAAGTGAAGAAATAGAAAAGTTAGATAAAAAGATAATCAAGATAAGAAGTATGTTAAAAAATAGTAAAGTAGTAAGATCCGTAAAAAGCTTAAAAGAAAACATTAAGAACAAAAGGATTTATCATGTTCGTAAATTACATTATATTCATAGACAAAATATGATAACTTTACAACAAATGGGTCAACCATTAGTACAAGCTCAACCTCTACCAGCCCAACCTTTACAAGTGGTATATATATATATATATATATATATATATATATATATATATATATATATATATATATATATATATATATATATATATATATATATATATATATATATATATATATATATATATAAGGTTTGATTGTTTTATAATACTACTTTTAAAAATTTAAGTTGATACGAAAAGATACGTAAAAAATTATATTTTTAGAACATTTTTTTTAGAATTTGCATGAATATTGTGTATATGATTTTTTTCATGGGTCTTTTGGAATTAATAAATATCGAACTTTAGATTTTTAAATCATAAAAATTTTAATATTATATGTTATGATACTATATTATTTTTTTTAAAAATTTATACCGATAAAAAAAACACATGAATATTTATATTTCTAACAAATTAAATTGTAATTTTTTCAAATTTAATTTACCGACTTTTACAAAATCATTTGAAAAGGTAAGCGTTTTTACGTAATTATCCTTTTCAAATTTATATTTACATATATATTAAAGGATCATATTGATTATTTATTTTATTCTTGAACGTATGTTTTTGGTATGTAAAATGTTTTTTTCTTTCTACAGGATGAAAATTGTAGTTTTATAAAAGAAGACAATCTT
The DNA here is from genome assembly GCF_003086295.3 of Arachis hypogaea. Classification (NCBI taxonomy): domain Eukaryota; kingdom Viridiplantae; phylum Streptophyta; class Magnoliopsida; order Fabales; family Fabaceae; genus Arachis; species Arachis hypogaea. The sequence goes on from NW_027255706.1 coordinate 10,340, forward strand.
TTTACTCAATTATCGACCGTCAACAAATCCTTTTTTTTTTTTAATTTGGACAATTAACAAAGGTAAAAAAATATTCTTTTTCCTTGTAGCATTACAATACTGTATTTGTAAAACAGCCACAAGCCCACAACTATCACATGCATGCAAATACAAAAAGTAATTCAACTATATTATTATAATCACATTGCTGCCATTTCTAATCAATGAATAGAATTAAAAAAAAAAGAGTTCCATTCTGTTTACTTCTATCAATGATAAAACACTTGTGGATTCTTGACTAATATTGCAGCTTATCAATCATGGGGTGTCGCAGACACTGAGGGAGGAGCTGCTTAGGGCAAGCCAAAGCTTTTATGATTTGCCTGAGCAAGATAGAAAGAAATATGAAGGAGGGAATATATTGGATCCAATAAAGTGTGGGACAAGCTTCAATGTCAATGTGGAAAAGAACCTTTTGTGGAGGGATTATCTCAAATGCCATGGTCATCCTCATTTTCATGCTCCACTCAAGCGCACAGGTTTTAGGTATGGCCCTCTCCCTAATAATAATTAACTGAAAACCCAACAATAATATATTTAGATAAAGAGTCACATACAATTGTCTTCATTTAAAGTTAATAATTTAAAATTGTTAGATGATAATTTAATCAAATTTATTAAA
>NW_027255707.1:0-11000 GCF_003086295.3 Arachis hypogaea
ATTTTCCGTTGATGATTTTTCACATGTAGTCATGACCATGTGATTAACATCATTCATATTTTAATGTGCATTAATTACCACCTTTCCCGTTCTCTTCCTTGCTCTATCCCTTGACATTTTAACGTACTTTCTCTTTTCTCTCTTTTAGAATGGCCACCAAGAAAGGCAAGGAGAAAGCTACTCCCAAACCACCAGCAAGAAGAGGAACAAAAAGAGCATTAGTGGCAGAACCATCTTCAACTACAGTAAAGTCCTCAACAAAAAGAATTAAGAGGATTATAAAGGTTAATGAAAAAGAGAAAGCCTTCCCAGCAAAGGAAACTGCGCGATTTACCAATCGCTACTGTGAGCAGATGTTCCCCATCCTGGCAGAAAGAAGTTACAACAACGAATACCTTCTTATCCTCCCGACCCATATTGCTGAATTTGTTGAGCCGCAAATTGTGCAGAGACAATGGGGTTTCCTACAGAGACAGCCACGGCAGGTTAATCTTTCTTGGGTAGTCGAATTCTACTCTAATTTCCACCTGCCAACTCTGCAGTCTGTCTATGTCCGTCAGAAGCAAGTCCCCATTACAAAAGAGGCCATTCAACGAGCTTTAGATCTTCCCCCTACTCCAGAAGGACTGGACGCATTTCAAGAAGCCGCACTCAAGCGCCAGATGTACCAATTTGACTGGGACACTGTTCTCAGAGTTATCGCACTACCTGGCAGCAGATGGATTTATGGATACCATCATTCCCATCCTAAGGGAATATCGGCTGTAAATCATGTTGCTTGTATGCGAAGTTTGTATTCATAGGTTTTGATGAATGACAAACCAACAAACGACATGAAAGACAAACCAACAAACAACTTGAATGAACAAGCATATTGAAAGATCAACCAACATTCAACGTTGAGGAATGAAGAGTTGAAAGCAACACAACAACAACAAGAAACTCAAGTCCACAACATTTGAAGACAAGTATAGTGTCTTAGGACTTAGGTAACTTCTTGTTAAGAACCAATTGCTAAATCTCTCAACACACACTCACAAAATGTTTTGATGCACATCATGCAATTCGATGCTAGCCAAATGGTTTAAAAACTTGTTTTCAAAGGTACAAAAGCATAGGAATTGACTCCAACAAGTTTGAGATCAATTCTAAGTAGTTTAAAGTGATTTTAAGCCATTTTTTAAGGTTTGCATCGATGCACACTCATCTTGCATCGATGCAAAGCAGGCAACGACTTTTTGCATCGATGCAAAGATGTTTGCATCGATGCAACCTAGCTGAAAATTCAAATTTCAGCTTCAAAGACACATTTGCATCGATGCAAAGTGTTATGCATCGATGCAAATGATTCAAAAACATAAAAAACGGCTAGTTTTAACAAAACGGCTCCATCCCATTAACTCCCAAACGTTTCTAAGGTTTGGGAAGTCTATAAATAGATGGATTAAAGCCTTATTTCATACATGTGAGTATTTGCAAACTATCTTGTTCATATTCTTTCATTCTACACATTTTTAAAGTGTTATAATACACAATTTGAGAGAGCAATATCAATTGGTTCAATAGTGCTGAACTTGTAATCATACACTCTTCTAGAGAGTATTCATTTCATCTCAACAATTCTTTGAGAATTGTTTTTCTTGTTACACTTTGTAAATTGGGGTGTGATCTCCAAGGTTGAGTCAAGAGTTACAAACACTATAGTCGGTGAGGATACCAAAGAGGTATACTAAGTACTCAAGGCAAATCTTAGAGAAGGTATCTCTAAGTGGAGTGGGTTAGTATACGAGTGGTGATCATATACCGTGAGGTGTTAGAAACTAAGGACTCGGATTGTAAAAGGTTTTGCGCGAGCACCTTGAAGCTTGGCAATAGTGGAACTTCTCAATATCGATTGAGAAAGAAAGTGGACGTAGGACAAGGATTGTGCCGAACCACTCTAAATAGCGTTTGCTTCTCTCCAAACTCATCTCTTCTATATTATTGTCTTTTACCTTTAAGCAAATAAATTGTGATCGAAAAGTAGCTTCGTAAGTACTTAAGGAATAGCTTAAGTCCGATTGGTGAAAAGCTTGATCAATTTATTTGAGTTGGTGTCTATTGGAAAGTAAAAGCTCCTTATAAATGCTTAGCAATTGAGTTAAGCTCTTGGAAAAATACTAGTACAATAACACTTTTATATATTGTCTTTAACTTCCGCAAAAAGATTTCTTGTTGTTGCAATACTCAATTCACCCCCCCCTCTTGAGTAATTGTGCATAGGTTCAACAAGTGGCATCAGAGCTTAACCCTTTGAAAGACTTAACCGTTTAAGGGAAAAGATCATGGCAAGCACAAGCTTTAACAACAACAACACTAGTGAAGGTAACTCAACCGCTAGACCTCCTCTTTTTAGCGGAACAAATTACTCTTATTGGAAAAATAAGATGAGAATTTGGATCCGTTCTCAAGATGTGAGAATTTGGAAAGTGATTGAGAATGGAAATCACATTCCAACAAAGACAACAAGCGCTAAAGAAGGAGAAGTCTCCGTCTTAAAGCAAGTACCGAAAGGAGAAAATGAATATAGTGACGATGATTGGAAGAAAGTGGCAATGAATGATAAAGCCATCAACTTCATCCATTGTGCACTTAACGAGCATGACTATATGAAGATCTCTACATGTGAAACCGCTAAAGAGATTTGGGATAAACTCCAAATCACTTACGAAGGAACCGACCACGTTAAAGAATCAAAGGTATTTATGTTGGTTCATGAATGGGAAAATTTTAAAATGAAAGATGAAGAGAGCATTGAAGAAGCTCTTGAAAGACTCTCCAAGATCTTCAACAACCTAAGCATGCTTGGCACAAAATACAATGATAAACAAATTGTGACCAAGGTGCTTACAAGCCTTACACCAAAATGGAACTCCAAAGTGAACGCCATTGTGGAAGGAAGGCTCTATGATCAACTTACATTTGATCAACTACGAGGTAATCTTCTCACCTATGAGATGACTATGCTAAATAGACAAAAAGGTGAAGAAAGCAAGAAGAAAAGTCTCGCCCTTAAAACAACATCACTACAAGAAGAGAGTGATGATAATGAAGAAGAAGGAGATGAAGAATTTGCACTCTTATTAAAAAGATTCAATAAGTTTGCAATGAAGAAAAACTTCAAGAGCAAAACAAAGGTACCAAAATGCTATGAGTGTGGAGAAGTTGGACACATTAAACCCAATTGTCCAAAACTTCAAAAGGAGGACAAAAACAAGAAATTTAAGAAGAAGGAGAAAGCATACATATCATGGGAGAACGAGGATGAATCCGACTCCGATGACGACGAGGTTGCAAATCTTTGCTTAATGGCAAGCGAAGAAAAGGTTAGTAATGACAACTCCACTTCTTTTAATTTACAAGATGAATATGATGCCTTACTTGAGGTGTACACAAAACTTACCCAAGATTATTCTCTCCTAAAGAAAAAGAATATGGATCTTTTAAAACAAAATGAGATGTTGAAAAATGAGAATATCAATCTTGGAAAAGATAAGTGTAGCACAAGTAGTGATCCATACAAATCTTGTAAAATGCATGAAAATGAAATTACAAATCTTAAGAACACTTTAGCTAAGTTCAATGAATCTTCAAAGAACTTAGATAAAATGTTGAAAAATCAAAAGCATGTTCATAATAAGGAAGGTTTAGGTTTTGAAAAAGGAAATTTTAAAAATACTAAAACTCCTATTAGGCAACCGCAAGCCCAAAAGGCAAGCATGCCTAAAAGGAATGAAGCCTTTAAACATCCTCCTCAACATGCTTCATTTAGAAATTATAATCACAATGCATATAGATCAAAAGATGTTGCATTTAGGAAACAATCTAGGCAACCATTTAGAAACATGCATAGGATGCATAATCCAAATGTCATATGTCATTATTGCAATAAAGTAGGTCATATAGCACCCGTATGCTTTACAAGAATTAAACATATAAACTTTCATAGTCAAGATACGAGATGGGCACCTTATGAGCATTATGCTCATACTAACCATCAAGGACCCAAATTCACTTGGGTACCTAAATCCCAATTTTAATTGTTTTGTAGGTACGTGTTGGAGCTAAGGATACAAATTGGTATGTTGATAGTGGATGCTCCAAACACATGACCGGCGATGAATCAAAGTTCACCGCAATAGAGCCTACAAACGGAGGAAATGTGATCTATGGAGACAACAACACCGGCAAAGTAATCGGCGTTGGAAAAGTTGGTAAAAATTCTTCTACCTCCATAGATAATGTTATACTTGTCAAAGGTCTCAAACATAATCTCATTAGTGTTAGCCAACTTTGTGACAAAGGAAACTTAGTTACCTTTGACTCAAAATGTTGTTTGATAAAAAGGCAAGACACTAATGAAATTGTGCTAATTGGACACCGTGTTGACAATGTATACATGATTAATATAGATGAAGTTTCCTCAAATGATGTGAAATGCCTTGTTAGTAAAAATGATGAAACTTGGTTATGGCATCGTAGAGTAGCTCATGCTAACATGGACCATCTTAGCAAGTTGGTCTCTAAAGAGTTAGTAATTGGCTTACCAAAGCTACGTTTTGAAAAAGACATCCTTTGCGACGCATGTCAAAAGGGAAAACAAGTAAAGGCCTCTTTTAAATCTAAAAACATTGTTTCGACAACAAGGCCATTACAACTTTTGCACATGGATTTATTTGGTCCTTCCAGGACTATGAGCTTTGGTGGCAATTACTATGCTTTAGTGATTGTTGATGATTACTCTCGATTTACATGGACCTTGTTTCTAGCAAACAAGAGTGATGCATTTCGAGCATTCAAAAGATTAGCCAAAGTTATTCAAAATGAAAAGAATTTGCATATATCATCTATTAGAAGTGATCATGGTGGAGAATTTGAAAACAATCTTTTTGAAACTTTTTGTGAAGAAAATGGCATTGAGCATAATTTTTCCTCTCCTAGAACACCACAACAAAATGGTGTGGTTGAAAGGAAAAATCGTCATTTAGAAGAAATGGCGAGAACTATGCTCAATGAGGCTAATATTCCTAAGTACTTTTGGGCGGATGCGGTTAGTACCGCGTGTTATGTTATGAATAGGATTATCATTCGACCTATTCTTAAGAAAACACCGTACGAATTGTACAAAGGAAGAAAGCCAAATATTTCCCACCTTCACGTCTTTGGTTGTAAATGCTTTATTCTAAATAATGGAAAAGATAACTTAGGCAAATTTGATGCTAAGGCTGATGAAGGAATCTTCTTAGGCTATTCTTTAACTAGCAAAGCTTTTAGAGTATATAATAAACGCATCATGACTATGGAAGAAAGTATTCATGTCGCTTTTGATGAAACTAACCGTTGTTATGCTAGAAAAGATTTTGATGAAAATGTAGAAAACTTTGATTCACTAAATTTGAATGGTGAAGACAAAGAAAAAGATTTAAATAAAGCCTCTACAACAAAGGATAATGTTCAAGTTGAAGAAATTGCATCATCCCAAGCACAAATAAATGCACTTCCAAAGGACTGGCGTACTTCAAAGGATCATCCTCTAGACAACGTCATTGGTAATGTTTCGAAAGGGGTAACAACTCGATCCTCTTTTAAAATTTATTTACATATAGTGCTTTTGTTTCTCAAATTGAACCATCTACCATTGAGTCCGCAATTGATGATGAACATTGGGTTATGGCAATGCAAGAGGAGCTTAACCAATTCAAACGAAATGACGTTTGGGAATTGGTGCCTAAACCAAGTAATCAAACAATTGTCGGAACAAAATGGGTTTTTAGAAATAAACTCGATGAAAATGGTACAATTGTTAGAAACAAAGCTAGATTGGTAGCTAAAGGTTATAATCAAGAGGAAGGCATTGATTATGACGAAACTTATGCTCCGGTAGCTAGATTAGAAGCTATTAGGATGTTACTTGCTTTTGCATCCTCTTATAACTTCAAACTTTATCAAATGGATGTTAAGAGTGCCTTTCTTAATGGTTTCATTCAAGAAGAAGTATATGTTGAACAACCTCCCGGTTTTGAGGATTATGAAAATCCTAATCATGTTTTTAAACTGAAGAAAGCTCTTTATGGTCTTAAACAAGCTCCAAGAGCTTGGTATGAACGTTTGAGCAAGTTTTTAATAGAAAAGGGTTTTAGAAGAGGGAAGGTTGATACAACTTTATTTATCATGATTGAAAACAAAAATATCCTTTTGGTACAAGTTTACGTCGATGACATAATATTTGGTTCAACTAACGAATCACTTTGCAAGTTTTTCTCAAACCTCATGCAAAGTGAATTTGAAATGTCCATGATGGGCGAACTCAACTTCTTCCTTGGTCTTCAAATCAAACAAGGAAAAGAAGGAACTTTCGTTGGCCAAACCAAATATTGCAAGGAATTGCTCAAAAGATTTGGAATGGACAATGCTAAGGCAATAGACACACCAATGAGCACTACTTGCTACCTTGACAAAGATGAACAAGGTAAAACATAGATGTAAAGAAGTATAGAGGCATGATAGGATCATTGCTTTATCTAACGGCAAGTAGGCCAGATATCATGTTTAGTGTATGCATGTGTGCGAGATACCAAGCTAATCCTAAGGAATCTCACTTAAGTGCGGTGAAAAGGATTATGAAGTATCTCATAGGAACATTAAATGTTGGATTGTGGTATCCGAAAGGATCCACTTGTGATTTGATTGGTTATTCCGATTCCGATTTTGCCGGTTGCAAATTGGATAGGAAAAGCACTAGCGGCACTTGTCACTTGCTAGGAAACTCTCTTGTTTCATGGCATAGTAAGAAACAAGTAAGTGTAGCCTGTCTACCGCCGAAGCCGAGTATGTAGCCGCCGGTAGTTGTTGCGCCCAAATTTTATGGATGAAACAACAACTTGTGGACTATGGACTCATGCTTGATCACATTCCTATCAAATGTGATAATACTAGTGCAATAAATTTAACCAAGAATCCGGTTCAACATTCAAGAACCAAGCATATTGAGATTAGACATCACTTCATAAGAGACCATGTTGAAAAGGGTGATGTGGTTATTGAATTTGTCGAAACTAGTAAACAACTAGCGGACATCTTCACTAAACCTTTATGTAAAGAAAGTTTTTTTAACATCCGAAATGAACTTGGTATCTTAGATTCTAATCTAATATAATTGTTTGAATTCATTGTATTTATATTGCTATTTTATCTTTACTAACTTAAGCATTGGAGATATCCAATTAGCCATTGTTTTGTAGGTTTATGAGTTGATGAATGAGTGATTAATCTTGAGGTAGATTGAAGTATTTGAAGATTATAAACAATGGAGGATCAACAAATTGAAGATTTTTTTAAATCAAGTCACTTTTATGCTTATGTTATTTCATTATATGAATGTTAAACTAACTCCTAGTAAGCTAAGGATTTCTATTATGGTTTAATATTTGATATGCTCTTCATAATTTTGTTTAATGATTAATGCTTGTATGCTTATTTGGTGAATAACTCAAATAGGCTTGGTACCCTATTTTAAGTTAATGAGCATGCTTTAATATATTTCACTTATTTAGGGGGAATTATGCATGCTTGTTTATATATGAAAAGAGAAATCAAATTCTTTTGAAAGGGGAAATATCTATTTTCATTGTTTTATGCATGCTTCTATGACACATTTCAAAATCCTTTCTTTTTGATAATGTCAAAAGGGGGAAGAGAAGTTTGAGGATATTTGAAATTTTAAACTTTTGAAAAAGAAGAAGTTTAAGGATTTGAAAAGAAGAAATAAGTTTGTGAAACAATTTTTTCAAAAAGACTTCCGCTAAGCAAAAACTTTGATATCTAAATGTTTTCTTTGATAAACGCCCGTTAAGGGAACAAATGCACATATTTAGGGGGAACTCCTGCAAAATTTTTTTTGTGAAGTCTTCTCCAAAGCTTTCTATAAAACAAAGTGCATTATTGTTGCTTTCAAAATCATTTAAATGCATATCCTCAAAATTGGTTTGTCATTATCAAAAAGGGGAAAATTGTAAATCATGTTGCTTGTATGCGAAGTTTGTATTCATAGGTTTTGATGAATGACAAACCAACAAACGACATGAAAGACAAACCAACAAACAACCTGAATGAAAAAGCATATTGAAAGATCAACCAACATTCAACGTTGAGGAATGAAGAGTTGAAAGCAACACAACAACAACAAGAAACTCAAGTCCACAACATTTGAAGACAAGTATAGTGTCTTAGGACTTAGGTAACTTCTTGTTAAGAACCAATTGCTAAATCTCTCAACACACACTCACAAAATTTTTGATGCACATCTTGCAATTCGATGCTAGCCAAATGGTTTAAAAACTTGTTTTCAAAGGTACAAAAGCATAGGAATTGACTCCAACAAGTTTGAGATCAATCTAAGCATTTTAAAGTGATTTTAAGCCATTTTTAAGGTTTGCATCGATGCACACTCATCTTGCATCGATGCAAAGCATGCAACGACTTTTGCATCGATGCAAAGATGTTTGCATCGATGCAACCTAGCTGAAAATTCAAATTTCAGCTTCAAAGACACATTTGCATCGATGCAAAGTGTTATGCATCGATGCAAATGATTCAAAAACATAAAAAACGGCTAGTTTTAACAAAACGGCTCCATCCATTAACTCCCCAACGTTTCTAAGGTTTGGGAAGTCTATAAATAGATGGATTAAAGCCTTATTTCATACATGTGAGTATTTGCAAACTATCTTGTTCATATTCTTTCATTCTACACATTTTTAAGGTGTTATAATACACAATTTGAGAGAGCAATATCAATTGGTTCAATAGTGCTAAACTTGTAATCATACACTCTTCTAGAGAGTACTCATTTCATCTCAACAATTCTTTGAGAATTGTTTTCTTGTAACACTTTGTAAATTGGAGTGTGATCTCCAAGGTTGAGTCAAGAGTTATAAACACTATAGTCGGTGAGGATACCAAAGGAGTATACTAAGTACTCAAGGCAAATCTTAGAGAAGGAATCTCTAAGTGGAATGGGTTAGTATACGAGTGGTGATCATATACCGTGAGGTGTTAGAAACTAAGGACTCGGATTGTAAAAGGTTTTGCGCGAGCACCTTGAAGCTTGGCAATAGTGGAACTTCTCAATAGCGATTGAGAAAGAAAGTGGACGTAGGACAAAGATTGTGCCGAACCACTCTAAATAGCGTTTGCATCTCTCCAAACTCATCTCTTCTATATTATTGTCTTTTACCTTTGAGCAAATAAATTGTGATCGAAAAGTAGCTTCGTAAGTACTTAAGAAATAGCTTAAGTCCGATTGGTGAAAAGCTTGATCAATTTATTTGAGTCGGTGTCTATTGGAAAGTAAAAGCTCCTTATAAATGCTTAGCAATTGAGTTAAGCTCTTGGAAAAATACTAGTACAATAACACTTTTGTATATTGTCTTTAACTTTCGCAAAAAGATTCATTGTTGTTGCAATACTCAATTCACCCCCCCCCTCTTGAGTAATTGTGCATAGGTTCTACAAACATGACCCGAATTCTTTGGTGTCGTTATGCAGTAAGGGAGGGAACACAACAATATCAACATTCAGAAAACTCAATTCCTCGACAACCAAGTAATCATCTATTGAATTGTCATAACCAAGCCCCAATCTAGATTTATGCACGTTCCGATTTGGAGGTGGTCGTCATACTTTAGCGAGAATCTGTGAATGGGTTTCAATTTTCAAATGATGAAATTCATACTCGAGTTTGTGTCGTAGAAGCACGTCTCCACAAGAACCTTATGTGATCTGAACACCATCAAACGGCTGTAAGGAAAATGGGTTTCAATAGCCAAATAATAATATATACCAGTGTACTATACGGATACGGGAAATGTGTTTCTCCATCTAAACAATGTTGCTTGACTAATTTACAATTAATATAGTCCTCAAATGTATTAAGAGAGAAAAAAAATGTTACCTTAGGAGCAGTAGCTGTCTCTCCACTCTCCAATCGCCAACTATCTTGATTGAAATTTGGAATTTGGATGAATCGATAGTGTGAAAGACTTGGGGAGCATCAGAGCATGGTTGGAAAAAAGTATCCCTTTTCTAAAATAAAAAAGAATAAAAGAAAAGCATGTTTTTCTTAAAATTAGGGTTCTCGTACACTCGTTGGAAATCATATATATATATACTTACATAATAAGTTCAACTACAGAACAAAACGTACAAAGCACTCAGTTATGCCTCACTTCCACACCAATGTTCGAGTTATGAAACAGTACTTTAAATAGACAATACACACAAGACTAATTCAAATCACATTAAAATCGATTTTTGTCCTCATGAAGAACTACGTCGCTCTTTCATCCTTTTTTATCTTTAACATTGACAATTGACTTAACCTCATAAAGACAGTAATAATAAAGGCAATACTGGAACATATGATGCAGCAGTGATCAAAAGAATTCAGAACAGCCAGTGATAAATGCAATTTGCTAATTTCATTCAACGTATGCAGCTTGATAGCTGGCTCATTCTTAGGGCCTCAAGGTTAGCTTCTGGAGAGCAGCATTAATTCTATCTTCCGTGAACATCCTGTTGCTTTCATAAAAATCAAGTATCTCCATCGATATATTTTTTACCTGTCAAAACAACCACGACCCAAGATCAAAATTTTCATTATTGCTCGAATAAGTGGAAGCCTAGCCGATTCATCATATTCGTAACATTTTCAATTTAAGTGATTATAACCTGATGCAACAGCATAAACCCACTCCACAATAAATGTATCCAAAACTAACACCCAACCCTTCCCACCTAACCTACATAGATTAATCATTAACAAGAAACATTCAAGATATATTGTTTTGGTCTGTAAGATATTATGAAAATCTAGTTTCAGGATGCAAACTACTATTTTGAAGAATTTGAACAAAATTATCATAATTTTTAACGGACTTAAAACCTATTAATTTTATATAGTG
>NW_027255708.1:0-11000 GCF_003086295.3 Arachis hypogaea
CTTTTTGCTTTGGACCTTGACTTTAACCGCTCAGTCTCAAGTTTTCACTTGACACCTTCACGCCACAAGCACATGGTTAGGGACAGCTTGATTTAGCCGCTTAGGCCAGGATTTTATTCCTTTTTGGCCCTCCTATCCACTAATGCTCAAAGCCTTGGGATCCTTTTTATTACCCTTGCCTTTTGGTTTTAAGGGCTTTGGCTTTTTCTGCTTGCTTTCTCTTTTTTCTTTCTCTCTTTTTTTTTTTTTTTGGATATTTTTTTTCTGCAAGCTTTGTTCTTTGCTGCTTTTTCTTGCTTCAAGAATCATTTTTATGATTTTTCAGATTCTCAATAACATGTCTCATGTTCATCATTCTTTCAAGAGCCAACATATTTAACAGTCTTAAACAACAAATTCAAAAGATATATGCACTGTTCAAGCATTCATTCAGAAGACAGAAAGCATTGCCACCACATTTAACTAATTAGAATTTCTCTTATTAAAATCGAAATTTTATTGCTTCTTATTTAAAAGATCTACTATTTTATTCATGTTTGCTGATGATGAGAAAAATAAACTATAGCTTAATTGGAGATAAAATCAAAATAGACTACTTACTACTATATGACTCCTAAGGTAAAATTAAAATAAGAACAGTTATCACAGAGTTAATGCTAAGATTAGAACTCAACAACCTTGAGGTTTGGGAAGTGGATGTTCCTCTAGTCTGTGAGGTGCTTGGTCCTTCAAGAGAGAATTTCTGGCGCTTCAGTTCCTTTAAATCACGCCCTTGCTCCTCTTGGAGTGGGTTGTTTTCCTTTAGGGGCCATGATCTTAGTGATCACGGATAAGCACACCAAACTTAGAGCTTTGCTTGTCCTCAAGCAAAAGAAAAAGAAGGAGATGGGTAGAAGGAGAGCTCCTCCCCCCCATCCTGGCGTTTGAACGCCCAAACACTGCCTGTTTTGGGCGTTCAATGCCCAAATGCTGCTATCCTGGGCGTTCAACGCCCAGTTGTTGCCCTTTTCTGGCATTGAACGCCAGATAGCTATCCTTACTGGCGTTCAGCGCCCACTGGATGCCCATTTTGGGCGCTGAACGCCCAAAATGGCCTTCACTGGCGTTTTCTTGCCAGTAAGCTCCCTATCTCTGTTTTGTGTGTAGATTCCTTCTGTAACCCTGTAAACTTATGCAAATGATTCTTTACCTTAGTGTCAGTGAACTTTATATAAACAAATAAAAATAAAAATAGGGCAAAATGCTTAGAGGATTGTTGCCCCATGGCTGGGTTGCCTCCCAGTAAGCGCTTCTTTATTGTCTTTAGCTGGACCTTGCTGAGCTTTTAATCTAGCTTCAGCCTTGAGCATTCTTGCTCAATGTTGCCTTCAAGATAATGCTTGATTCTCTGTCCATTGACAATGAACTTCTTATCCGAATCAATATCTTGAAGCTCCACATAACCATATGGTGACACACTTGTAATCACGTATGGTCCCCTCCACCGGGATTTCAGTTTCCCGGGGAATAGCCTGAGTCTAGAGTTAAACAACAGGACCTTCTGTCCTGGTTCAAAGATTCTAGATGACAGCTTTTTGTGATGCCATTTTTTTGATTTTTCTTTATAAAGCTTGGCATTTTCGAAAGCTGTGAATCTGAATTCCTCTAGCTCATTTAGCTGGAGCAATCGTTTTTCTCCTGCTAATTTGGCATCTAAGTTTAGGAACCTGGTTGCCCAGTAGGCCTTATGTTCCAGTTCCACGGGCAAGTGGCATGCCTTACCATACACAAGTTGGTATGGAGAGGTCCCTATAGGGGTCTTGAATGCTGTTCTGTATGCCCACAGAGCATCATCCAAGCTCCTTGCCCAATCCTTTCTACGGGTATTTACTGTCCGTTCCAGGATTCTCTTTAATTCTCTGTTAGAGACTTCAGCTTCCCCGTTGGTTTGTGGATGATATGGAGTGGCCACTTTGTGGCGAATTCCATACCGAACCATGGCAGAGTAAAGCTGTTTATTGCAGAAGTGAGTGCCCCCATCACTAATTAACATTCTAGGGACACCAAACCTGCTAAAGATATGTTTCTGGAGGAACTTTAGCACTGTTTTAGTATCATTGGTGGGTGTGGCAATAGCCTCAACCCATTTTGATACATAGTCAACTGCTACCAGAATATAAGTGTTTGAGTATGATGGTGGGAAAGGTCCCATGAAGTCAATTCCCCATACATCAAACAACTCTATTTCTAAGATTCCTTGTTGAGGCATGGCGTAACCATGAGGCAGATTACCAGCTCTTTGGCAACTGTCGCAACTACGTACAAACTCTCGGGAATCTTTATAGAGTGTGGGCCAATAGAAGCCACATTGGAGGACCTTGGTGGCTGTTCGCTCACCTCCGAAATGGCCTCCATATTGAGATCCATGGCAATCCCATAGGATTCTCTGTGCTTCCTCTCTGGGGACACACCTACGGATAATTCCGTCTGCACATCTCTTAAAGAGATAGGGCTCATCCCACAAGTAGTACTTTGCATCAGTAATTAGTTTCTTTTTTTGTATTCTATTGTACTCCTTGGGTATGAACCTTGCAGCTTTATAGTTTGCAATATCGGCAAACCATGGTGCTTCCTGAATGGCAAATAGATGCTCATCAGGGAACGTCTCAGAGATCTCAAGGAAGGGGATGGACGTCCCTTCCACTGGCTCTATCCGGGACAGATGATCAGCCACTTGGTTCTCTGTCCCTTTTCTGTCTCTTATTTCTATATCAAACTCTTGCAGAAGCAATACCCATCTGATGAGCCTGGGTTTTGAATCCTGCTTTGTGAGTAGATATTTAAGAGCAGCATGGTCAGTATACACAATCACTTTTGATCCTACTAAGTATGATCTGAACTTGTCAATGGCGTAAACCACTGCAAGTAGTTCTTTTTCTGTGGTTGTGTAATTTTTCTGGGCATCATTTAGAACGCGACTGGCATAATAAATGACATGCAGAAGCTTGTCATGCCTCTGTCCCAATACTGCACCAATGGCATGATCACTGGCATCACACATTAACTCAAATGGAAATGTCCAGTCTGGTGTAGAAATGACTGGTGCTGTGACCAGCTTAGCTTTCAGCGTTTCAAACGCCTGCAGGCATGCTGTGTCAAACACAAATGGCGTGTCAGCAGCTAGCAGATTGCTTAGAGGTTTTGCGATTTTTGAAAAATCCTTTATAAACCTCCTATAGAATCCTGCATGCCCCAGAAAGCTTCTGATTGCCTTAACATTGGCAGGTGGTGGTAATTTTTCAATTACCTCTATTTTTGCTTGATCCACCTCTATTCCCTTGTTTGAGATTTTATGCCCAAGAACAATTCCTTCAGTCACCATGAAGTGACACTTTTCCCAGTTTAAAACTAGGTTGGTTTCTTGGCATCTTTTCAGAACAAGTTTCAGGTGATCAAGACAGGAGCTGAATGAGTCTCCATATACTAAGAAGTCATCCATGAAGACTTCCAGAAATTTTTCCACCATATCAGAGAAAATAGAGAGCATGCATCTCTGGAAGGTTGCAGGTGCATTGCATAGCCCAAAGGGCATCCTTCTATAAGCAAACACTCCGGATGGACATGTGAATGCTGTTTTTTCTTGATCCTGGGGATCTACTGCAATCTGGTTATAGCCTGAGTAGCCATCCAAAAAGCAGTAATAATCATGACCTGCTAGTCTCTCTAGCATCTGGTCTATGAATGGTAAAGGAAAATGATCCTTTCTGGTAGCTGTATTGAGCCTTCTGTAGTCAATACACATGCGCCACCCTGTAACTGTTCTTGTAGGAATCAGTTCATTTTTTTCATTATGAATCACTGTCATGCCTCCCTTTTTTGGGACGACTTGAACAGGGCTCACCCAGGGGCTATCAGAAATGGGATAAATAATCCCAGCCTCTAGTAATTTGGTGACCTCTTTCTGCACCACTTCCTTCATGGCTGGATTTAGCCGCCTCTGTGGTTGAACCACTGGTTTAGCATTATCCTCCAGTAGGATTTTGTGCATGCATCTAGCTGGGCTTATGCCCTTAAGGTCACCTATGGACCACCCAAGAGCTGTCTTGTGTGTCCTTAGCACTTGAATAAGTGCTTCCTCTTCCTGTGAATTTAAAGCAGAGCTTATGATCACTGGAAAGGTGTCACCTTCTCCTAGAAATGCATATTTCAAGGATGGTGGCAGTGGCTTGAGCTCTGGTTTAGGAGGTTTTTCCTCTTTCAGAAGAAAGTTCAGAGGCTCTTTCATGTCCCCTGAATCCTCCAAATCAGGCTGAACATCTTTAAAGATGTCTTCCAACTCTGATTCGAGACTCTCAGCCATGTTGATCTCTTCTACCAAAGAGTCAATAAGGTCAACTTTCATGCAGTCTGTTGATGTGTCTGGATGCTGCATGGCTTTGACAGCGTTCAACTTGAACTCGTCATCATTGACTCTCAGGGTTATTTCCCCCTGTTGGACGTCAATGAGGGATCGTCCAGTTGCTAGGAAGGGTCTTCCTAGAATGAGAGTGGCACTCTTGTGCTCCTCCATTTCCAGCACAACAAAGTCAGTGGGAAAGGCGAATGGCCCAACTCTGACAATCATGTCCTCAATCACGCCTGATGGGTATTTAGTGGAACCATCAGCAAGTTGGAGACATATCCGGGTTGGTTTAACTTCTTCAGTTAAGCCAAGCTTCCAGATAGTGGATGCAGATATTAGGTTGATGCTTGCCCCAAGATCGCATAAAGCTGTCTTGGTGCAATCACCTTCTAATATGCATGGTATCAGAAAACTCCCAGGGTCTTTAAGCTTTTCAGGAAAGCTTTTCAGAATGACTGCACTGCATTCTTCAGTGAGGAGAACTCTTTCTGTTTCTCTCCACTCCTTTTTATGACTCAAGATCTCTTTCATGAACTTGGCATAAGAAGGTATTTGCTCAAGTGCCTCTGCAAATGGAATCTTTATTTCAAGAGTCCTTAGATAATCTGCAAAGCGAGCAAATTGCTTATCCTGCTCCACTTTCCGGAGTTTTTGAGGATAAGGTATCTTGGCTTTATATTCCTCAACCTTAGTGGTTAAAGAAGCCTTTTTAAAGGGGTTGTTATCAGCACTTATGTGTGTCTGATCCCTCACTGGCAATTGCGTACCAGAGTTAGAAGCTGGAGTGACGTTAACGCCAACTCACTGTCTGTTCCTGGCGCCTGAACGCCAGAAATGTGCCCCTGTTGGGCGTTCAACGCCAGATTCTTGCCATTTCTGGCGTTGAACGCCAATCCTGCCTTGTTTCTGGCGCTGAACGCCAGTTTTGGGCATGGTCTGGGCGTTCAGCGCCAGCCTTCCACCTATTTTCTGGCATTTTAGTGCCAGAATTATTTTTCCCTGGGCTCTTACTGTCCTCAGGGGAATCTTTGGTGGGTTTCTCATTTCTTGAATTTTTGATGCCTTGAGGTGGGGTATTTAATGTTTTCCCATTCTTAATTGAACTGCTTGGCATTCTTCTGCTATTTGCTTTGATAGCTGCTGCTTTGTTTGCTTAAACTGTTCTTCCATATGCATATTAGCTATCCTTGTCTCCTGTAACCTGTCTTTGAATTCAGCTAGCTGCTTTGTTAGAAAATCTAATTGCTGATTGAATTCAGCAGCTTGTTTTACAGTACTGAATTCAGCAGTTACTGTTTTAACCTCTTCATTCATGGAAGGGTTGCTGCTTAGATACAGATGCTGATTCCTGGCAACTGTATCAATGAGCTCTTGAGCTTCTTCAATTGTCTTTCTCATATGGATAGATCCACCAGCTGAGTAATCTAAAGACATCTGAGCTCCTTCTGCAAGCCCATAGTAGAAGATGTCTAACTGAACCCACTCTGAAAACATTTCAGAGGGGCATTTCCGTAGCATTTCTCTGTATCTCTCCCAGCCATCATAAAGAGATTCATTATCTCCTTGTTTAAAGCCTTGGATGTCCAGCCTTAGCTGTGTCATCCTTTTTGGAGGGAAATATTGATTCAGGAATTTTTCTGTCAGCTGTTTCCATGTTCTTATGCTGGCCTTTGGTTGGTTGTTTAACCACCTCTTGGCTTGATCTTTACAGCAAATGGAAACAGTAATAGTTTGTAGACATCCTGATCTATTTCCTTATCATGTACTGTGTCAGCAATTGTAAAAATTGTGCCAGAAACTCTGTAGGTTCTTCCTGTGGAAGACCGGAATACTGGCAACTTTGCTGCACCATGATAATGAGCTGAGGATTCAACTCAAAGCTACTAACTCCAATGGAGGGTATGCATATGCTACTCCCATATGAAGCAGTAGAGGGGTTAGAATATGACCCCAGAGTCCTCCTGGACTGTTCATTTCACTTGTGTCCATGATGGATTTCTATGGATATAACTTGGACAGATTTATCTTTTTATTTATTTTATTTTATAAGAAGTAAATACTTAAATAAAATAAAATAACTAAAAAGAATTTGAATTTTGAAATAAAAAAAATTTTTTTTTCGTAAAAAAAAATTAAAAATAATTAGTTAAAAAAAACAGAAATTTTTGAAAAAAGAGGGGAGATATTTTCGAAAATTTGAGAGAGAGAGAGTTAGTTAGGTAGTTTTGAAAAAGTTAAGAAACAAACAAAAAGTTGGTTAGTTAGTTGAAACAAATTTTGAAAAGATAGGAAGTTAGAAAAGATATTTTGAAAAGATATTTTTTGAATTTAGTGAGGAGAGAGAAAAACAATAAGATAGTACAAGATTTAAAATTTTAGATCTAATGCTCCTTGTTTTCGAAAAATTTGGAGGGAAAACACCAAGGAACACCAAACTTAAAAATTTTAAGATCAAGACACAAGGAAAACTCAAGAACACTTTGAAGACTCACAAGAACACAAGAACAAGAAGGAAGAACACCAAACTTAAAATGTTTTGAAAACCAAACAAAATTTTCGAAAATCAAAGGGAATCAACAAGAAAACACCAAACTTAAAGTTTGGCACAAGATTTAATAGAAAAAATGTTTTTGAAAAAGAAGTTTTGAAAAGAGTATAAAAGAGTCTAACCCAATCAAATTAATGTTCTAGCCAAATGAGTTATGGGACCTTAGGATGAAATTTTAAGAGAGATTATTTTTGAAAACACCAAACTTAAAGTTTGGCACAGGATTTAATAGAAAAAATTATTTTTGAAAAAGGTTTTTTTTTTTAAAAAATATGATAGCCAATTATCATGAACATAAACACCACGTTCTAAATAACTGAGCTATAAGTTTAAAGTATTTTAACAAGGGATAAATAATAAAAGACTCTAAACCAAAAAAGAAAGATTTTTCCTAATCTAAGCAACAAAATAATCCGTCAGTTGTTCAAACACGAACATCCCCGGCAACGGCGCCAAAAACTTGGTAGCACAATTGCGAATCACACTTTTCACAACTCGTACCACTAACCAGCAAGTGCACTGGGTCGTCCAAGTAATACCTTACGTGAGTAAGGGTCGAATCCCACGGAGATTGTTGGTTTGAAGCAATCTATGGTTATCTTGTAAATCTTAGTCAGGAAGTCAATTATGTTTATCAGTTGAATTATGAATAACCAGTAGAGCATAAATTAAAAGTTACTTATTGTGTAGTATGGAGAATATGTTGGAGTTTTGGAGATGCTTTGTCTTCTGAATCTCTGCTTTCCTCTGTTTCTGATTCACGCACGCACGTCCTCCTATGGCAAGCTGTGTGTTGGTGGATCACCGTTGTCAATGGCTACCTTCCATCCTTCCAGTAAAAACTACGCTCACGCGCTCTGTCACAGCACGGCTAATCACCGGTTGGTTCTCGATCCGGTTGGAATAGGATTTACTATCCTTTTGCATCTGTCACTAACGCCCACCTTAGGAGTTTGAAGCTCGTCACAGTCATTCAATCCTTGAATCCTACTCGGAATCCACAGACAAGGTTTAGACTTTCCGGATTCTCATGAATGCGCCATCAGTTCTGGCTTATACCACGGAGATTCTGATTAAGAATCTAAGAGATACTCATTCAATCGGATATAGAACGGAGGTGGTTGTCAGGCACACGTTCTGGTTTGAGGAAGGTGATGAATGTCACAGATCATCACCTTCATCACAGTTAAGCGCGAATGAACATCTTAGATAGGAACAAGCGTGTTTGAATGGAAAACAGAATACTTGCATTAATTCATTGAGACATAGCAGAGCTCCTCACCCCCAACAATGGGGTTTAGAGACTCATGCCGTCAGAGAATACAAAGTTTAGATCTAAAATGTCATGAGATACAAAATAAGTCTCTAAAAGTTGTTTAAATACTAAACCAGTAGCCTAGGGTTACAAAATATGAGTGGACTATGATGGATGATGCAGAGATCCACTTCTGGGCCCACTTGGTGTGTGGGGCCCACTTGGTGTGTGCTGGGCTGAGACTTTAAGCAATTCACGTGTAGAGGCCATTTGTGGAGTTGAACGCCAGTTTTTGTGCCAGTTTGGGCGTTCAACTCCAGTTTTTGATCCTTTTCTGGCGCTGGACGCCAGATTTGGGCAGAAGGCTGGCGTTGAACGCCAGTTTACGTCGTCAATTCTTGTGCAAAGTATGGACTATTATATATTTCTGGAAAGCCCTGGATGTCTACTTTCCAACGCAATTGGAAGCACGCCATTTCGAGTTCTGTAGCTCCAGAAAATCCACTTTGAGTGCAGGGAGGTCAGAATCCAACAGCATCAGCAGTCCTTTTTCAGCCTGAATCAGATTTTTGCTCAGCTCCTTCAATTTCAGCCAGAAAAATACCTGAAATTACAGAAAAACACACAACTCATAGTAAAGTCCAGAAACATGAGTTTTTCCTAAAAAGTACTGGAAATAAACTAAAAACTAACTAAAACATACTAAAAACTATATGAAATTATCCCCAAAAAGCGTATAAAATATCCGCTCATCAACGTAAGTACAGAGGACCATTTTCATAGAGAGACCTGATGATTAAGTGCATAGAGAGGGTTGAACACGCATTGTTATCTGGAGAAGACAATGGAATACATAAGAGCTATTTTTTCAAGTTTTTTTTTTAATTATCAAATTACCATGAATCCCCTTGGCAGTGATGTTGTATCCTCTTTTGTGGTTCGAACTCCTTTAATTGTCTAACAACCTCAATGCCTTTCCGTTTCCTGAAATAAATAAAATGAAAACTTTCATCAACAGTTACTGTGCGCTAGAATTATAGGAAGGATTAGCTTGTATCAGACCCACTCTAACTTCTGTTATCCTTGTATGCAATTCGTGCAGCTGGGTGCACAACTTATTGAGCACCGTGATGAAAATTGTTGTTCAAATCCAGACTAGCATCTCTATGATTCATGCTTTTGGTAGTTGAACCCAAAGCTTCACATATCGCATGACAGATTTGTGTTAGCAGTTGGTGAATTCATAAAATGCTATTAACATTTCTAGCATTAAACGTGCTCCATGAGCTCACTCCTAGCTCTTTACTTTTTTTTGTCAGTGGAAGCTCAGCTCCTCTTGCGTGACCTTATCATTGGTTTATCAATGATTCTACATGTTCAAAGTAAGAAACTGGTGATATGACCTTGATGAATTTGGAGCTCAAGGATATCTAAGTAAGTAGATCATCCCTGGAGATCCTCTAGGAGTTCTCTACTCCTTTACTTCTCTTCTTGAATGTGCTTGCTCTGTGGCCTCCTAAGGAATTTGAGTTTCAATGATGGTAGGCAGCTCGACTTAACTCTTGCCATCCAGATCATGAGGTGACTTCAGTCTGTCTCTTGATATGTGGTGCACGAATTGTAATTACACTTTTCACAATCGTACCACTAACCAGCAAGTGCACTGGTCGTCCAAGTATACCTTACGTGAGTAAGGTCGATCCATGGAGATGTCGGCATGAAGCAAGCTATGGTTATTTTGTAATCTTAGTCAGGAATCAATGATAGAGTGATTAATTTATGAAGTAAAAGCATAAATTAAATAGTACTTGTTATGCAGTAATGGAGAATATTGAGTTTTGAGATGCTCTGTCTTCTGAATCTCTACTTCCTACTGTCTTCTTCTTCACGATCTGTAGCCTCTTCAGCATGAAATGGTCCAAATGCGCTGTCACCGCACGACTAATCATCTGTCGTTCGCACTCATGTTGAATATGATCCATTGATCCTTTGCGTCTGTCCCTACGCCAGCACTTGTGAGTTTGAAGCTCGTCACAGTCATCCCCTCCCAGATCCTACTCGAAATACCACAGACAAGATTTAGACTTTTCGGATCTCAAGAATGGCCGCCAATAATCCTAGCCTATACCACGAAGACTCTGATCATGAACCAAGAGGCTAAGAGATACACACTCAATCTAAGGTAGAACGGAAGTGGTTGTCAGGCACGCGTTCATAGGTTGAGAATGATGATGAGTGTCACGGATCATCATATTCATCACGATTAAGTACAAGCGAGTATCTTAGAATAGAAACAAGCGTGATTGAATAGAAAACAGAAGTAATTGCATTAATTCATCGAGACACAGCAGAGCTCCTCACCCCAATCATGGAGTTTAGAGACTCATGCCGTAGAGATACAATGTAAAACGTGAAAATGTCATTAGGTGCAAAATAAATCTCTAAAAGTTGTTTAAATACTAAACTAGTAACCTAGGTTTACAGAAAATGAGTAAACTACGATAGATAGTGCAAAAATCCACTTCCAGGGCCCACTTGGTGTGTGCTGAGGCTGAGACTTGAGCTTTACACGTGCCTAGACTGTTTCTGGAGTTAAACGCCAGGTTGTAACCTGTTTTGGGCCTTTAACTCTAACTTGTAACCTGTTTTTGGCGTTTAACGCCAGAATAGGACAGAGAACTGGAGTTGAACCCCAGTTTGCGTCATCTAAACTCGGGCAAAGTATGGACTATTATATATTTCTGGAAAGCCCTGGATGTCTACTTTCCAACGCAATTAAGAGCGCGCCATTTGGACTCCTGTACCTCCAGAATATC
>NW_027255709.1:0-11000 GCF_003086295.3 Arachis hypogaea
TTATTGCTGTTATTATGATCTGTGAATTGAACTTTTTGTGGGTGAGTTAATTTATTTGAGACTTATTTACATGTAATTTGCAATCTATATATAGCTAGCTCTATTTGTTCTTCAAAGTTCTAATATAAATAGATTAGCTTAATTGCAGTTCTACATACATAATACAGAAAGCAAGTCACAGATATGAAGTATAGAAATAAACTTTATAGACTATCATATTCACATTAACTTTATCATTTGTAGAAATAGAATTGTAGTGTATTGACTAGTTTTATATTGTCTTTAAAAAAATATGAAATATGAGTTAATGAATCATTCTTTTTTGTCTACACGTGTCATTCCTCTATCTTTAGTAATTTGAAAGTGATAATACATTAAAAATGTAAAGTTGTCTTTATTTTTTTTCTAAATTAAAAGAGTGCAATTGATACATTAAGGCTAAGATTCATGAAAGGGTATGGTCCTACTGTCTGTTCAGAATATCTTTATGCATGTTCCATTATTTCATTGTATATTGTCTTAGTGTTTAATAGATACATAGTTTTTCAACAAGGACTTTTTTAGTTTCTATAATTTATTGTACAATCCAATTATATAATAAAATTTTATTCTATAATGATGAGCTACTGTGTTTAGTAGATGCTAGCGTGCTGAAACTCTAAATAGATATATTTTATTGATGCACACAAGGTGTTTATCCTAACGGCTGACCAGTTGTTGTCACTAGAGCTATGATTATTGATGCACGAAAATTTGTCTCTTAACAAATTTCCCTTCGGCAAGTTGACAAATGGATTTTTGTTGGTGTAGAATTTATCAAGTGATCAATCGTAGTATAGTCTAAACCAACGCGAAATCCATCATCAAACAAAACTACAATCTATATCCGAGAGTATAAATCTCCCGAGTCGTTCTCCCTTGGAATTGCCAAAGTATGCATTTTATTGTTTTAGTAAGCCTTGTGGGGTTCTTGGAAGAATTTAGCAAGTAATGAGAAACAAACAATCAATTATCAAAAGGACTTGACTTAGGGTTGGCATTAGAAATCTTTATCATTATAGTTTACTCAAGGTTAACAACAATTAGGACTTACTTCATTTAGTCATCCCCTAGTATAGAGGAAAGTCAAATGAAAACAATTAACTTGAATCACAAGTTCTAGCTTCACCTTATGGGAATCTAGTTTTAGTGTACTTCAAGGCAATTGGCAAGCTCTAACTTCAAATCAACCCTTGATATAACTATTCAATTCATTCCAATGACCAAACCCTATGCCAAGTACAAAAATTCTACTCCATAACTAGTATTGACATTTTATCAAACATGTAGTGAGCAAGAAGGAAAATCATGGTGAAATGAAGAGAAAAGTAAAATTAGAACTATTGCAACACAAGAGATTAGCAACAAGTATCAAGGAACAACAATGAGAATCAAAATCTCAAGATATCAAATGAATCCAAAAACCATAGAATTGACTCCTAGATCCAAGGTATGTCAACAATTACAACTTGAATTTGGAAGGGAAAATCTATTACATGAGCAAAGTGAAATGAAAGTGCAATAGATCTCACCAAAAATTGGGCAAAAATTCAGAACTTTGATGAGAAGGAACCCTAGTAAAAGCTTGAGAGAAGTTGGTGAATCCTAGAGAGAAGTTGGAGCTTCTCTCTCTAACAATGTAACTAACTCAAAAATATCTCAAAAACTAAAAAAATGAACTAACTCCCTTCAACCTTTGCCCCTTTGGTCCTCTTAAGTCTTTTCCCGCCAAAGCACTCCTCAAAAGTTGGGATCTCCAACCAACTCCACGCCTAAGTCACGTGACTTTTAAAAAAATCATTTTCGAACATCGGCGCGCACGCGCAAGGTACGCGTGCGCGCCCTGGATGCGGCTCTGGAGTCTGCGCGGAAGCGGAGTGTACGCGTACGCGTCCATGAAGATCCTGGCTTGGCCGCTACTCTAGCCGGCTCGTGGCTTGGCTCTCAGCTTCGGCTTCACATTACTCTCATCCGCGCGGGCGCGCCATGTGCGCGCACGCGCCCATGCGGAAATCTCCAATGCTCAATTTTCATGCTTCCTTTCCTTGCACCCTTCTTCCTTATCTTTTCCTGTCCATTCCTAGTCTATGTCCTGAAATCACTTAGCACACGAGTCACGGTATCGAATGGCATTAAGGCGAGACTAGAAATGTGTCTATTTTGGTGCAAAATAAGCATGTTTTCCTTTATGAGGCAAAACTGGGAAAAGAATGCAAATCCTTATATTTTCATGCAGAAAGTGTGTGAAATCATTGATAAACCCTTTGAAATTAGCACAAGATAAACTCTTAAAATGGGGTTTGTCAACCTCCCCACACTTAGATTCTAGCATGTCCTCATGCTTAGGAAAATGCAAAGAGATATAGAAGACCTAGGGTCACAAACGTATGGGACTCATGGAATGCAACCTACTCATATGCATGCAGCTACAACTAGTGCGGTTATCTACTTGGTTGGGAACAATCAACTTCCTTATGACATGTGCAAGCTTATTGGGTACAATGGTGGCTAATGCATAAATCTTGCCAAATTCTAAGCATCAAATGCAATTTATGCACCCTTGCATGAGGAATGCTCGCGAGAGCCGGGAATCAAAGGATTGAGCGTCGAACCCTTACCGGAAGTATTTGCACTCTAGTCGCTCAAGTGTTTAGGGTTGACTCTCTCGATTCTCCCCTAATCATGCTTTCTAAGATTTGTTCTTCTTCTAACAATCAACATGTATTTCATGCAAGCATACATCTATCATGAGGTCTTCTCCTTAGGTTGTAATGGGGTTAGGGTCAAGGTAGGATCATATATGGCTAGTGGGCTTAAAACTTGGATCTTTGATGAACTTAAACCTTCCCACCTAACCTACATAATGACCTATACAATTAAGTGCTAATCTAACTACCCATTCCTCACTTTTTCACATACTCATGCATTCCTTCTTAATTCCACACACATATGCATTGATCTTATTGAGCTTCACTTTGGGGCATTTTGTCCCCTTTTTATTTTTTTCTTTTTCTTCTTTTTCTTCCTTTTTCTATTTTTTTTTCATATTATTCTTCTTTTTTCTTTTCTTTTGTTTGTCTCATCATTTTTTTTCTTTCTATATTCAAGAATCTCAATGCATAAGGTTTTACGTTTGATTACTACATGAGTATGTACCCAATTCCTTAATATTCTCAATACAAAGCAAAACTACCCTTTTGTCCACCCAATGTCCCAAAATTCCCACACTTGAATGATACTCACATACACTAGCCTAAGCCAATCAAAGATCCAAATTGAGGACTTTCATTGTTTTCCGCTTTTACGGCTTGTAATGTGCTAAATTAAAGAACAAGTGGGTTAATCGTCGGCTCAAATTGGTTAACAATGGAAGACAAAAGGTGGGCTATTTGGGTAAGTGGGCTAATGAAATGATGGCCTCAATCCTGTAAATGCATGAATACACAAAATAATGGACATAAAGAATGAAACAAAGCAAAGATTACAATCATAGAAGGAGAATAATGCACACAAGAAGGAAAGTAAGTGGTTATGAGATGTAACCACACCATTAGGCTCAAAGCTCACTTGCTTGTGTTCTTAGCTCAAAACTATGTTCCAAAATATAATTCCTCATGCAATTTGGCATCAAAACATTTAAAATTTTGCAATGCCCCATGATTGTCCCCAAAGTGTTGGTTTCTTTAAGAAAGAATTCATTGTTCCAACCAAGTAAATTTATCATGCAGATGGTGTCAGCTAAAACCTACTCATGCAACCTATCCTAATTTATTCAGCTTTTACCTACGGAGATCGGTCGGTCGACCTCCCCACACTTAAAACTTAGCACGGTCCTCCGTGCTGTAGGTAAGGCGCAGTGGTTGATCGAGTGCCGACTGTCCCATATCTCCAATGTTATCGTTCTCTCCGCTTGAAGTTGCGGTGGATGTTGAGATATCGGGTTCCTCCATAGGTGGTGTGACGACGCTTAGGAGCTTCTTCACATGAGCATATCGGCGTTGGTTACGCCGTTCATAACGGTCCAGTTTCTCGTGAAGGTCCTCAAGGCGTTGGGCGGCCGATTTTGGTGATGTAGATGAGGTGGTAGCTTTGTGAGTTGGTGTGGTTAATCCGCTGTCCTTGGTAGCTTCCGGAGGCTTGAGGCATCTCTTGGTCGGAATTATATCACCATCGACCGGAATTGATGCTCTCCTATCTTTAGCCTCCCGGTTGACGCCGGCTTTTGCAACCAATTCCGTCACCAAACCGGGGAACGGTAGATTTCCCTTGGCATGGATGCGCCCCATGGATTGGCGGATGACAAGCGAAACATTGACCGGTTTCTCGGTTAATATGCACCAAATCAATAAGGCCAACTCGGCGGTAATGGAGGACCCATGTGTACTTGGGAGCACATAGTGAGCTAAGATTTGGGCCCATGCCGTGGCTTCTTGAGTGAGGTGGCGGACATCTAAACCTTTTGGTCTTTGCTTGATAGTCCCCCGAATCCAATAGGCGTCGGGTAGAGCAATGACACGGAGGATTGCGCTCCAATCGAATGCGCGGTCATTGCATGTAGCCAAGACTTCCTCATAGGCGTCATAAGCATCCGTTGATTGTTCAATCCCAAGGACTTCTTGGATAGCTTTCACTGTGACCGACACTTGCTTTCGGCGCACAAAGATTGATGTGAGAAGGGGGGAGTGGAAGTTGGAGTAGAATTCCACTACCCAAGAAAGGTTAGCCTCCTTTGGTTTCCGCAATAGGAACCTCCATTGTCGTTGCTCAATATGTGGCATCACAATTGGGTGAAGGTGAGCCGGTAGGACAAGGAGTGGTTCCGGATGATAGTTCCTCTCGATCATTCTTGCGTAAACAAGTTCGCAGTAGCGATTGGGGAACTTGTTTGAATCCTTAGGAGGGTTATCCTTCTCGAGAACATCAATGGGGCCCTTAGTTTTCTTCAAGAGTGGCTTGGCCGTTTGCTCTTGGTGCGCTTTGTTGGGAGTTGGCTTTTGGGAGCTTTCCCTTTGTTCTTTTTGATAACCATCCTATAAGAGTAACGAAGGGAAAACATCAAAATCCAAGTAGGTGAAAGTAAATGGGTTAATGCGATGAAAAGTTAAGCCATAGAATATCGGTATCATTGTCACATGACAGCTGCAACATGTGACTAAGATAACATGAAAAGAGCAGGGCAAATCATTTTCATATGGTGTAAGGGTGATTTATGCATGCAGGTAGGGAGCATGAGAAGCGTATACCCTTAAGGGCCACACAAGGAAAGCAAGTAGGGATGCGCATAAAGTGATAAGATGAGAGGCAATTAGTCAAAGTTGGTGCAAAAGTCAAGTATGCCTTTCATCGAACACTTGGTGTGCATTCAGTTGTAGTGTGTGATTTGAAGATGGTGAAAGCAATGTAGTAAGTCACAATCCACTACTAATGATTATAGTACACAGTGAGTGTAAGAAAAGCAAACAACACAACTCATCTACAAATGCAAGTGAAATAGAGACCTAAATGCCCATGAAGAGTTAGTGTGAATGAGAGGGAAAGAGAGAAGAAGATAAGAACAATAACATCCTAAAGAAGTAACTAAAAGAAAAGAAGAAAGAAGATACTAAATGAAAGTGAAACTAAAAGAATAACAACACAAGAAATGGTAGCTTAGGATGGTACCTTGTGAGATGAAGAGAATGAGAGAGGAGGTTGTGGTGTGGGTTTAGGGGAAGTAGTAGAAAAGGTAGTGAGTGGTAGAAAGTAGTGTAGAAGAGGGGATGGAGGTGAAAAGAGAGTGTGCCCCTCTTTGAAGTTGGAGGTGTAGTAGAAGGTATGAGGAGGGGGAAAATGTGAAGTGAAAGTGAAGGGGTGATTGTGCCTATTTTTGTTTTGGCGCCGAGCATCCGCGCGTGCGCGCACAGCGCGCGCTCGCGCAGTGAGGCGAGGTCGAGAGGGACGCGCGCGCGCGCCTTGCGCTGATGCGCGCGTGTGTTTGGGTTGGAGGCACAAGGGAGGCACAGGGTTGGCACAACTCTCTGGTATATGTGCCAGAAGTTGCTGCAGGACTATTGGCGCGTGCGCGGCTGTGGCGCGCACGCGTCAACGTGGTTGCGCCCCAGGCATGAGAAAGGCCTAGAGGGGGCTCAACTCTCTGTGAAATGGCCCAGAGAGGAGTGCAGGATCATAGGACGCGTACGCGGCTATGGCGCGCGCGCGCATATTGTGCTCGCAGTGTATGGGCGCGTGCGCGTCCAGTGCGCGCACGCGGTCAAGGTTTTGGGCTTGTGGCTTGGTAGAGGCCTGAGAGCGGCCTAACTCTCTGGAACATGTACCAGGATTGCAGCAGGGCAATCGGCGCGGACGCGCACGCTACGCTTGCGCGTCGGTCGACAGACTTTGCCCAAGTGCGCGGGCGCGCCATGTGCGCGTTCGCGCGAGCTTCTTGTGCTTCAGGCATGGCCCTGGCATGGTGTGGGCATAACTCTCGGGTAAATGTATGGAGGCTATGTTTTGCAATCCACGCGTCCGCGCACGGTGCGCGTTCGCGTGGGTGACCTTCGAGTACCTTAAGGACGCGTGCGCGCCAGGCGCGCGCACGCGTAGAGGGGTAGTTTTTTCTAATTATGCATGTGTCTATGCCACTTTTGACATTACAACCTCCCCTATCCACACAGCTGCCTAAGCACTAGATCAGGGCATTTTCCTTGGTACATCAGCAATGAATTTGAACAATTGGTGGAGAATTGACAATAAAATCTATCTAACAAACATAAAGTCAAGTGTCTATGTACAAAGCTCAAAGGAAGATCTTACCATGGTGGGGTGTCTCCCACCTAGCACTTTTGTTTAACGTCCTTAAGTTGGACTTTCAGTAGATTATTGTGCTTGATCAAGAGTTGCATCCCTCAAGAGGAACACTTCAATTTCCTTGGAGTTCTTTCTTTGTTCACCATGGAACAATTTGAGGCGGTGTCCGTTTACCTTGAAGATGTCCGGACTTGTTGGGTGGCGCAAGTGGTAGACCCCATAAGGTTCTACCTTCTCCACTTGATATGGACCATCCCACCTTGATCTTAGCTTTCCGGGTAGTAGTCTCAACCTTGAATTGTAGAGAAGCACTAAGTCACCGGGTTGGAACTCTTTTCTCCTAATGTTTTTGTCATGGATGGCTTTCAATTTTTCCTTGTAGAGTCTAGCATTGTCGTAGGCTTCTTGTCTCAAACATTCCAATTCCGCCAATTGAAGCTTTCTTTCTATGCCGGCCCCACCTAAGTTCATATTACACTCCTTTACGGCCCAATATGCTTTGTGTTCAATCTCCACCGGTAAGTGGCATGCTTTACCATATACAAGCCGGAAGGGGCTCATGCCTATCGGTGTCTTGTAAGCCGTCCGATATGCCCAAAGTGCATCGGAGAGTTTAGTGCTCCAATCTTTTCTATTCGGCTTCACAACCCTTTCCAAAACATGCTTGATTTCCCGGTTTGAGACTTCGGCTTGGCCGTTTGTTTGAGGATGGTAAGCCGTGGCGACTTTGTGGATGATGCCATATTTCCTCATGAGGCCGTCTATTTTCTTGTTGCAAAAGTGTGATCCTTGGTCACTTATGATTGCTCTTGGGGCTCCAAAACGGCAAATGATATTATTCCTCACAAAAGAATACACCACATTAGCGTCATCCGTTCGGGTGGGGATTGCCTCCACCCATTTTGACACATAATCGACGGCTAACAAGATGTAGAGAAAGCCATTGGAGTTTGGGAATGGTCCCATGAAGTCGATTCCCCATACATCAAAAATTTCACAAAAAAGCATATTTTGTTGGGGGATTTCGTCCTTCTTGGAAATATCTCCAAACCTCATACATTGGGGACAAGATTTGCAATAGAGAGAAGCATCCTTGAGAAGGGTTGGCCACCAAAATCCGCAATCAAGGACCTTTCTTGCCGTTCTTTGGGGCCATAGTGACCACCTCCTTCGGAAGCATGGCAAGCGTCCAAGATTGCTTGGAATTCGGTTTGGGGTATGCACCGTCGCACTATTTGGTCCGCTCCACATCTCCACAAATAGGGATCATCCCAAATATAGTATTTGGATTCGCTTTTCAGCTTATCCTTCTTGTGTTTGTCAAATTAGGAGGGAAGGTGCGTGAAACCAAATAGTTTGCGATTGGGGCATACCAAGGAACCACTTCCGAGATTGCGTGCAAGGTATCTAAAGGAAAGGAGTCATTGATGGAGTGGTGTCGCCCTTTGTGTGTTCAAGGCGGCTTAAATGGTCCGCTACTAGATTTTGGGAACCACTCCTATCTTTGATCTCCAAATCAAATTCTTGTAACAAAAGCACCCAACGAATTAATCTCGGTTTTGATTCCTTTTGGCCAACAAGTACTTTAGTGCCGCATGATCCGAGTACACTACTACCTTGGAACCAAGAAGATAAGCTCGGAACTTGTCCAAAGCAAAAACAATAGCTAGTAATTCTTTTCGGTAGTAGTGTAGTTGGATTGGGCTCCATCTAATGTTTTGGAAGCATAAGCTATGACATAGGGAATCTTACCCTCGCGTTGTGCTAACGCGGCTCCAATCGCATAGTTTGAAGCATCACACATGATTTCAAAAGGTTGAGTCCAATTGGGGCCTCGCACTATAGGAGCTTGTGTCAATGCTACTTTGAGTTTGTCATATGCTTCCATACATTCTTGCTTAGCTCAAATTCAACGTCTTTTTGGAGTAATCGAGAGAGGGTAAGGCACCTTGCTAAAGTCTTTGATGAATCTCCGGTAAAATCCTGCATGTCCAAGAAAAGAACGGACTTCCCTCTCGGAGGAGGGGTAAGGTAAACTAGATATGACATTTATCTTTGCCGGATCTACGGAGATGCCTTCCTTTGATACTATGTGTCCCAAAACAATGCCTTGTTTGACCATGAAATGACATTTTTCAAAATTTAAAACAAGGTTTGTTTTGGTGCATCTCTCCAAGACTTTTTCAAGGTTACCTAGACAATGCTCAAATGAATCACCATACACACTAAAATCATCCATGAAAACTTCCATTGATTGCTCTAGAAAATCCGCAAATAAGCTCATCATGCATCTTTGGAACGTTGCCGGTGCATTGCATAGGCCAAATGGCATACGCTTGTAGGCATACGTTCCAAGGGGCAAGTAAATGTAGTTTTTTCTTGATCTTCTAGAGCAATATGGATTTGGAAGTATCCGGAGTAGCCATCAAGAAAACAATAATATGATTTACCGGCTAATCGATCAAGCATTTGATCAATAAATGGTAGTGGAAAATGATCTTTTCTTGTGGCCGCATTCAATCTTCGGTATCTATGCATACTCTCCAAGAATTTTGCACTCTTGTTGCTATGAGTTCACCACTTTCATTTTTGATTGTTGTTACTCCGGACTTTTTGGGCACTACTTGGACCGGGCTTACCCATTCGCTATCCGAGATAGGTAGATGATGTCGCTTCAAGTAGCTTAGTGACTTCTTTCTTTACTACTTCAAGGATGGTAGGATTGAGTCTCCTTTGAGGTTGCGGACCGGTCTTGCTCCTTCTTCAAGGAATATGCGGTGCTCGCATACTTTGGGGCTTATTCCCACTAGTCCGCCAAACTCCACCGATTGCCTTTTTGTTTTTTCTCAAACATTCAGCAATTTCTCTTCTTGTTGAGGGGTTAGCTCTTGGGCAATTATCACGGGTAGCTCTTGGGCTTCATCAAGGTATGAGTACCTTAATGAGGTGGTAGTGGCTTCAATTCCATCTTTTTGTTTTTCTTGGAAGTTTGAGTTTGATGTGTGGTGTTTAGTTCGCTTGACTTTTCATTGCTTCTTCACCCATATGCTTCTCATCTAACTTTGCTAGATGCACTTCGGCCACTATGTTGTCGATTGGGTCACACCGGAATAAAGATGGTTCTCCGGTGGATGCCTCATTGCTTCCTCTAGGCTAAAGCTTACAATTCTCCCATCTATTTCAAATGAGTAATTCCCCGAGTAAGCATCAAGTTTAATCTAGAAGTTCTCAAGAATGGTCTTCCAAGTAGGATAGACGATGCTCTCTCGGTTTGCTTGATGGCATTTCAAGAACATAGAAATCAATGGGGAATATCAACCCTTTTATATTCACCAATACATCTTCCGCAACGCCCGCTACGGTTATTATGCTCTTATCTGCTAGACGAATCTTGCCGTGGACTTTTTAGTGTGGCAAGTTCAATAACCGGTAGACGGATAGTGGCATGATGCTAACACATGCTCTAAGGTCACACATGCAATCTTTAAAGTGAACTCCATTGATTGTGCAAGTAACCATACAAGGACCCGGATCATCACACTTCTCGGGTAGTGTTCCCATTAAAGCAGAAATAGAGCTCCCCAATGGAATGGTTTCCAATTCAAGAATTCTATCCTTATGTATGCATAAGTCTTTGAGGAATTTAGCATATCTAGGAACTTGATGGATAGCATCAAAGAGGGGGATGGTTACCTCAACTTTCTTGAATACTTCCACCATTTTGGGGTCAAGTTCTATGCGCTTTTTAGCTTTCTTTGCAAGTGTTGGGAATGGAAGTGGTTGAGCAACTTCCTCTTCCAAGGTTCTTTTGGCCTTGGTTGTCTCTCTTGTTGGTTGGACCTTGTCCTCAACTATGGCTTGTGGTGCTCCTCTTCCACTACTTCTTCTATATTTACTTTCTCCTCTTCTTGAGCGGTTGTGATAGGGCTTGAATCCCTTGCTTCCTTCCCTTTTAGTTGCGTACCTGATCTAAGGGTGATGGCATTAATGCCTCCCTTTGGATTTGGTTGAGGTTGAGAAGGAATGACACTTTGGATTGGGGGTTGAGGAGTAGAAGTTGATGGTGTATCCATGCGTGCAAGAAGAGCTTGTAGTGTAGAGGTGAGACCGGTGAGACCGGAAGCAAGTGTGTTTTGTAGTTCCTTTTGGCCTTGGATAATGGTGCGGAGTGT
>NW_027255710.1:0-10993 GCF_003086295.3 Arachis hypogaea
TCAATTTTTCATTTTCTCCCTTATCTAACTTAGAACAATTGTAATTATCCATTCTTAACAATTCCTTTTTTCTTGATGAATGAAATACCTTTTTTCAGTTTGTTTAATTTGCAGCCCACGGAAGAAAAATTAAGTTCACCATCATACTCAAATTCACTTGTCATGAGTTTTCCAAATTCAGAACAAAGGGATTCATTTGCTGATCCAAAATAATGTCATCAACATATATTTGGACTAGAATAAAAGAATCATTAGAGTTTTTGATGAATAGAGTTGTGTCAGTGGTGCCTCTTAGAAAACTATTTTTCAAAAGAAAAGAGCTAAGTCTCTCATACCAAGCTCTAGGAGCTTGTCTTAAACCATAGAGAGCTTTAGACAATTTGAAAACATTATTAGAATGTACTTTATTTTCAAAACCAGGAGGCTGCTCCACATACACTTCTCTATCTATCACACCATTCAAAAATGCACATTTCACATCCATTTGATATAATTAAAAACCACAAAATACAGCATAAGCTAAGACAAGTCTTATGGCTTCCATTCGGGCAACAGGGGCGAAGGATTCATCAAAGTCTATTCCTTCTTCTTGGTCATATCCTTGAGCCACTAGCCTTGCCTTGTTTCTTGCAATGCTACCATCTTCTCCCAACTTGTTCCGAAATATCCACTTGGTGCGGTCACTTTCTTTCCACTTGGTCTTGGAACCAAAGTCCATACTTGGTTTCTTTTCAAACTCAAGAAGCTCATCCTCCATAGCTTTAACCCAAGATGGGTCATTAAGTGCTTCCTTAACGTTTTGAGGCTCTATATGTGATAGAAGGGCAATGTTGGATCCTTAATTTGCCTTTCTAGAGGAAGACCTTGTTTGCACTCCATGAGAGACGTCCCCAATGACAAATTCCTCAGGATAATTCTTCAAGAATCCCCACTCACGAGGTCTGGTGGACTTGGAAGCAGATTCAGTCACCAAGGGATTCTGGGCACTGCTGGCTGCAGGATATCCTTCAGATTCATGAGACAAAATAGAATTGTCTCTTGAATTTTCAGCATTTGCAGTTTTTGGTTCAGCTTGTCCAGAATTTTCTTTTCCATGATTTTGAGCAGATTCATCCTCCTTTTGAGCTTGATTTCCTGCATCACAATCTTCCAAAATGCTTTGCACCAAGTTAGTATCAC
The DNA here is from genome assembly GCF_003086295.3 of Arachis hypogaea. Taxonomy (NCBI): domain Eukaryota; kingdom Viridiplantae; phylum Streptophyta; class Magnoliopsida; order Fabales; family Fabaceae; genus Arachis; species Arachis hypogaea. The sequence continues at coordinate 1,180 of NW_027255710.1, forward strand.
AAAATATAATATGTATGGACTCTTCAATAATTCTAGCATCTTGATGATAAACCCTATATGCTTTACTAGTTGTGGAATATCCTACAAACAAACACTCATAGGCCTTTGGATCAAAATTTCCCAAATTTTCTTTGTTATTTAAAACAAAACATTTGCATCCAAAGATATGCAAGTAATCTAAGTTTAGTGGGTAGCCTTTCCAAAGTTCATAAGGGGTTTTCTTCAAAAATTTCCTTATGATTGTTCTATTTAAAATGTGGCAAGCTGTGTTAACCGCTTCAGCCCAAAGGAATTTTGGAACATTACTCTCACAAAGCATAGCTCTTGTCATCTCTTGTATGCTTCTATTTCTTCTTTCCACAACACCATTTTGTTGTGGTGTTCTTAGACAAGAGAAGTTGTGAGATATTCCAAATTCCTCACAAAAGGATTCAAACAAATTATTTTCAAATTCAGTTCCATGATCACTTATAGAAGAAATTTTTAAATCCTTTTCATTTTGAAGTTTCTTGCAAAAAGGTTCAAAGGATGAAAAAGCTTCATTTTTGTATGCAAGAAATAAAACCCAACCAAACGTAGTATAGTCGTCCACAATTACTAAACCATAATGTTTACCACCTAGGCTTTGAGTTCTTGTTAGACCAAAAATCAATGTGTAGCAACTCAAGTGGTCTTTTAGTAGAGATGTCTTCTTTTGGTTTAAAAGAACTTTTTGTTTGTTTTCCCATTTGGCAAGCATCACAAGTGATGTCTTTGTCAAACTTTATCAAAGGGAGACCTCTTACTAATTCTTTCTTTACAAGTTTGTTTATTTGAAACATACTTGCATGGCCCAATCTCTTGTGCTATAACCACTTTTCAGATTCTTTAGAGTGAAGACAAGCTACATTTTGGTCCTTTAGTTCATCAAGAGTAAGTCTATACATATTATTGAAACGCTTGGCAACAAACATCACTTCATTTGTCTTTTCATTAACAACACAGCATTCAAGCCTTTTGAAAACAACTAAATATCCTAAATCACACAGCTGACTTATACTTAAAAGATTGTGATTTAAACCACATACCAAAAGTACATCATCAATGAAAGTAGATTGCTCATTACCTACTTTTCCAACAGCAATAATTTTACCTTTACCATCATCTCCAAAGGTCACAAAACCTCCGTCATACTTATTTAGTTTGATGAAGTAGGTTGACCTTCTAGTCATGTGCCTTGAACATCCACTATCCATGTACCATGTCCTTTTTGTTCTTGGATGCTAGGAAAATCTGCATGATGAGTTTCAAGTAGCCTTAGGTATCCAAATTAATTTGGATCCTTTGAAGTTAATCCATCTTGGTTGCCCAAGTGCATTGAAATCACAAACAATGTTGTAAACTTTGTTTCCAATAACTCTTTTTTCAATGAAACATTGCACATATGAGTGACCAAATTTCTTGCAGTTGACACAATGACTTTCTGACGTGTGTCGCTGAACTTGAGGTGAGTTATATTGCTTGAAATGATTAAAGTGTTGAAATTTTCTGGTTTTAGGAGGAAATGCATTTCTTTGACAAAACTGATTTTTATTAAAGTTATTCCTCTTTACAAAAGCATTTTCACCAGAATTTCTTTGAACATTTTTATCTTTCGAATATGAGGTTTTGTTGTAAAATGGTGGTTTCTTGAAAACAGCCTCATTTTCGAAATGTAACCCAAACCTGGCCGGTTTGAACTCGATTCAGTTTTTGGTGAAGGCTCAGTTTCACTTGTGTATACTTCATCAAATTTTTCTTCAAGTGTTGGAGTATTTTCAATACCAGATTTGTTTGGTATAGTTTTGGTATTTGATGAAGAAGCCACGAATTTTATAGAGGAAATATTAGAAACTGCATCTTCCTTGGCTATGTAGCCTAAACCAGATTTTTCAAACAATGGTCTTTGACTTGCAAGTAATTTGTCCAAGTTACTAGATCCTTGAGCAAATTTTGCTAAGTCACCGTTCAGCCTTTAATCATATCATTTAATCTTTTATTTTCAGCAATTAACTCATGTGAAGGATCTACAATGTGCTTTCCTTTTAATTTTCAAGTTCAGATTTTAGAAATCTGTTTTCTTCAATAATGTCCAAAGCACATTCAGTTTCCTTCACTTTTTCTTTTAAAAATTCATTTTCAGCTCTTAACACATCTCTTTCAGATCTGCATTCATTGTATTTGTCAAGCAGTTTTGAGGCGTTTAAGGTAAGATCATCAATAATAGCATGCAAGTCCTCAATGGCCAAATCATAATAATTTACCTCATCAAGATTGTTGTTTCCAGCCATGAAGCAGTCTTTGTTATCTCCTTCAGATTCTTCTTCTTCATCTGAGTCATTCTCGAGATCCTCCCAAGCTGCCATGAGTACTCTCTTCCTTTCCTTCTTTTCTTTGTCCTCCTTTTTGAGCTTTGGACAGTTTGACTTGAAGTATCCAGCCTCCTTGCAATGATGACACGTCACCTTGCTAAAGTCTATCTTGTGCTCTTTTGAACTTGAACCCTTGTATTTGCCTTGCTCTTCATCATCCTTCTAAATCTCCTAGCAAAAAACAAAAGCTCGTCATCTGAAATACCATCACTAGACTCACTCTCTTTTGATTCTATTTGTGACTTGAGGGCTATTCCCTTTTTCTTTGAGTCTGTGTTTGTGTGTGTGGCTTCATAGGCAAGGAGTTTTCCTCTCAGCTCATCAAAGGTTATGAGACTTATGTTGTTACTCTCGGTTAGGACAGTGGCAGTGTTTTTCCACTCTTTTGTGAGGCTTCTAAGGAGTTTTCTCACCAAGATTTGTTTTGCATAGTTTGTACCCACAGTATCAAGGTTGTTGATTATGATTGAGAATCTCTCATACGCTTCATCAATGCTTTCTTCATCCTTCATGCTAAACATCTCGTACTCTTTTCGCAGCATATCAATCCTCGTTTCTTTGACTTGTTTAGTGCCTTCATGTGTAACCTGGAGTTTTTTCCCAGATTTCTTTGGCTGTCTTGCATCTAGACACCTTCCGGTACTCTTCAAAGCTGATAGCACAGTGAAGAAGGTTGATTGCTTTAGCTTTCAGCTCTATCTTCTTCTTGTCATCTTCATTCCATTCAGCTTCTTCTTTTGGAGTCACCACTCCATCAACACTTGTTTTTGTTGGGATCTTGGGACCACTCACAACGATCTTCCATATGTTGTAGTAAATGGATTGGATGAAGATCCTTATCCTTTCTTTCCAGTAGGAATAGTTCTTCCCGTTGAAGAAAGGTGGCCGGTTGTTTGACTGGCCTTCAGTGAGGGTGTAAGCAACTGTGGTTGTGCCCAAGTTGTTCGCCAATGGATCTTTGCTCCAAGCGGTTAAGCTTGATTCTTGAGACCTTAGCTCTGATACCAATTGAAGATTGTGGTAGGCTTAGAGAAGGGGGGTTGAATCTATGCCTTCCTTTTTAAGTTGCTGTTATGACCCTTTTAAACAGAATTACAATTCTGATTCTGTTTGAACTCAGTAGCAAAAATTTATGAGACAATTTATTTTTGTCTCATGAATATCAGAAAATAGAACTCAGCAGAGAAGAGAAAAACGAACACCAGCATGTATCCTGGTTCGGTTGCCTTGTGCTATGCAACCTACATCCAGTCTCCTCCACAATTATGGAAGAATTTCACTATAGTTAACAGTATTACATACACCAATTTCACACTCAAGTTCTAACCTAACTTGACATTAGCTATGCTAACTCCTAACTATTCACTCTTAGTGCTAACTCAACTAAGAAAGGGATACCAAACAGGTACAAGATACAAGACACTTAACAACCTAAAGAAATCAGAAAAATAACCTAGACTTCCCTCATTATCACTTCCTCCCTCATGCTTTACTGAGCTTTCACAAAAATTACAGAAAGATAAACTTAAAAAGTACATACAACAGAAAAACATAGAGATAGACTATAGCAGCCTCTTGCATGCAAAACAGATTGCAAACTCAGATCAGTTCTCGTATGCGAATGCTCTTTGAAAGAAAATTATCCAAGAAGAACTTCTTAACAGAACACTTTCTCATTCGGTTCTCTCTGGTTTGAGACAAGAATCTCTTTATTCTCCTTGCATTTTGCTGGACTCCCAAGTCAACACCTGACCTGACCTTCACCACCACAGATTACTTTTCCCAATAACCCAGACCCAACTCCCCCTGACTGCTCATCTGAAAGCCATAAAATAGCAACCATAGAAATCTTCCAATGGTCAACTTGATCTGAACCCTTGAAAATCAACTTGGTCCCAAGTCTTGTTTAAGACTGTAAGATACACACCAGGGAAGAACAGAAATCCTTTTTCCATGTATCCCATTCGGATAGAGGAGTTGGGAAGAAGAGATGAGACCGAGTTCATGTATGAGGAAAAGATTTACCTATAACCTAAGCTATTCGTTTGATTGTAGAGACTAGCTTTCAAAGCTAGTTTCTTTCTGCTTTTGGACTATCTTGGTGAAGAAGCTTTCTCTTCTCCTTCACTTTCTAAAACTGATTTGACTTGTCAGAGAGAGAGATGAACGTTGCTTTTGATTAACAAAAGAGGGGATTTGCATTTCTGAAACCAGATCGGGCTTGGATCGGTATTGGTAGACTTGGCCCGATTTAATTTCTTAGGCTCTTCTTGCTTTGCTTGGCTCTTTATTTTGCTTTTAGCCCAATATCTCTGATTCTTTTATATTGGCTATAACATTGGCCTGCAAAATAAAAATGTAAATATTAGATAAAATAACAACACTTAATATATTGCCAAAAAAATGTTTGTACACATAATAGTTAATTCTTAACTCAACAGTTTGAAATTAATTAATAAATTAAAATAAAAAAAAAACAAAAATTTTTATTGCTTTTTTTGATATACATTTTATTTATTTCTTATCTCTTTTCACATTTATTTCTTTAATTTATTGAATAAATCATTATTAATATTTATATAAATTAAGTACTTTTTAATAGTTATATAATGTCCTTTAGACTATAGGTTAAAAATATTATAAAAATCTTTATAAAAGTTGTTGAAAATAAATATTAAAGTGTCCTTAAGACACAAATTAACTAAATTATTTTCAATTTAATTATTTGATTCATCAATGTATTAATTAAACTAATCAATAGTAATTTTATTGTTTAGGAAAATATTTATTATTATATTTATGATTCATTAAATTATATTAATCATAAATTCAAATATTAATTTAATAGAGTAAATAATTATTTAAATTTTGTTTGATTCATAAACCAAATTAATTAAACTAATTTATTATTTAATGATCAAGATAAATATAATTACTAATAAATAATAAAAGCAATGAAATAAATGAACTCAATTAATTCAAATATATCTTATTTTTTATATATATCCCTTTCCTCCTTTTCATTTGTACTTCAGGTAATATTTGAATTTTTTATTTTTTATCTTATTTTGCAATTTTTTATGATTCTTTTTTTATTATTTGATTAATATTCTAAGAGTATTATTTTATTTAAAGATAATTAATTGAAATTTATAAAAGTTGATAATAGATTTTTTTTAAAATATTTATTTTGAAATTTTTTAATAAGATCATATTTGGTTTTCTCTTCATCCTTTGTATTAATTAATTATATTAATCTTCTATACATTACATTTTTATCATCCACACATATCTTTCTATCTCTTAAATTTTTAATTCTCCTTTTACTTTTTTAATTGTTATTTTACTTTACTTCTCATAATAGATTTATAAATTTATCACAGTTTTTTTAATTAAGTAATTTTTAGTTATTATTACATTGATGCTTTTATTTGTTTAGGTATTTTTTAGTCTGTGTTTAAATAATAATCTGTAAATTCTATTCTATATGTAAAATAAATTTCTGCACTTAATATAAAACTGTCATAACATGTTCTGATGGTATTTCAATTTATTTCTTTTAACTCATTAAATTATTTATTAAATAAATTAATTATATCAACTAATTGATTAGTTAATTATTTAAATATCATACAATTTATTATAATTTCTATCAATCAATTAATTTAATTCAAATTGAATATTATTTGTTACGAAATTATTATTTCCTAATCTATTTATGGGTAATACATATATTAATTATAACATAAATTAAGCTATTTTACATTAAATGACTTATATAATGTCATCTCATTTATTATCATAAATGTTGAATTAAATAAGTCATTATACTTTTGATTTAGAATTAAATGAGAATAAGACCAGAGATACTATTTTATTTGGTCTTTCGGTTTAATGGGTGTCACACTTAAATATAAATAGTGACTTCTGGATTTAGTCTCTAACATCAAAGCCATCTCCGTAACTCTTTTTCCATAAAAGGAATTTCAATTCAACTCTATCAGGGATACAGAAAGTTTTCAAAGAACAAAGGAATGGTTTGAATTTGTATAAATTCTAATTGTCGAACTTACGATGTTGTTTCAGTTCGTTGTCGTTACGAGAATGACTCTAATCTATACGTGTCTAAAGACTAGAATAGATTAAATATTATTTAAGTAATTTGTTTCAAATATTGGTATTTAATTAAATTATTTTAGAGAAATTTAAATATTGACTCAATTTATATATTACGACTATTCTTTTGAATATATTATTTTACATTTTTAATATAAATTTCTTTTTTTTTTCTGATTTTAAGTTTATTTCTTCCTTGGATATATGTATCACCTTTTTTCTCATTTTATATTTCAATTAGTAATGTAATTATTAAAAAAAATATATTTAAAAAAGATTAAAACATCACTATTTTTAAAAAAAAGAAAGATACGTGAAAAAAAAAAAACCAAAAATTAAAACATCACTATTAGAAAAAACTGTTAATATCGTATAAATGGAGCTGAATTGAGAATATATATATATATATATATATATATATATATATATAATATATATATAATAAATAAAAATTATTGCATGAGTAGAATAAAAAAAATCATGTATATAAAAAAAATAATATAACAAAAAAAAAAATATATGTAATTTAAATATTTTTAATAACCAGTAACATAAAGTTTAATAAAATATAATTCACATATTTTATTATGAATATGTATAGAATTATTTATGTATATGTATATATAAGAAAATTACCTAATATATATAATATTTAACAAAATTAATATACAAGTTATGAAAAGTTCTATCAAATTGACAAGAACAAAATGACTTACATAGAAATGGTTCTCATGGATAAAATGTAAGTTGATTATTTTTCATGATTCTTTCAAGTGATGTTAGTCTATTAAAATTTTTGGTTCATATTTTAATATTTTAATAACCGTAACATAGAGTTAACAAAATATAATCATATACTTTTTTATTTATGTATATGTATAGAATTATATATATATATATATATATATATATAATATTTAACAAAATAATATATAAGGTTATGAAAAGTCTCATCTAAATTTGACAAGAACAAGACGACATTTGTCATTATCTTTCAAGTGATGCTAGGTCCAATTATAAATATTTTTTGTTCATATTTTAAGTTTATTTGATAAGTAAACCCTTGCACGTGAATCAAAGACAGTACGATTTATAGATTATAAGTTCTAATAGCTTTTATATTAATTTATTTTATAGTATGATAATAACCAATATATTTATTGATAGATTTAACTATACTATATTATTTATGATCAAATTCAGTATATATGTCTGATTTATTAAAAAAAAGTAGATTATTAAAATCGATTAATAACTATTTTAGAGTTAATCCAATTATTCAATTAATACTAAATCGCAAAACCAGTCCTCATCTCCCTCTCCTTGCTCGTCCTTTCTTGTTGCTTCCCTAGTCCTATCTCCGCGCGGCGTGCTTCCCTACCTCGCGCCGCTTTGCTCTCGCCGCCGTGCCTCCCGTCGTCACATTGTCTGTGGTGTTGTCTCGCATGATGCTCCCTGCTACAGCTTGTGGTGTTGCCGTGTTGCAAGTGCTAGTGTCACCATCGCTGCTGCTCTCTTTTCTGCCGTGGCTGACTCCGCCGTGGCGCCGCCGGTTCAGGTAAGTCGCAAACCTCCTCTTTCCCCTGCAATAGTCCCCTCCTACCTCTGTTCAATACTTCAGTTCAACGTTCAAACTTCAATCTGTTATATTCCTCTATTTTGTTCTGAATATGATTATGAAGTTGTAATTTGCTAGTTATTGGATTGGTTTTGAATCTTCTCTACTGAACTGAACTCAGTTAAACTTTTGAAGTCTTTTAGTTGAATTTTCTCCTTTCTATTTTATTCTGAACTACCTAAAATGAATTATTTAATTTTCTTGTTCAATTTGTTTTGAATTCAGTGTTGTTCAATTTTTAATGACTGGTTCCTTTCAACATATAACAAACATTCATAAAAATGATTATTCATAGAATAATGTAGATTGTTCCATTAGAAACCAATAACAGAGTGAAGGGTTCTGAATTGTTTTTTGTCTAAGTAGATGGACATAATACTGATTTGGATAATCTTCTGCTTTCTTTTTGCCCTCCTATTTGGTTCTGCTTAATGCAATGGCATAGCTTGATTGTTGTTTTCTATATTATTACTAAGTTTGGTAACTTCCATAAATCTTTTTTCCTTAAGCTAGTGAAATAGAGATGTTGGTAAGGAGTATAGCCAAAAATTGGATGTTTAAGGATTGTTATTATTCTGCAATCAGGCATTAAGTGATGAAGTTGAGTTTCACTTTCATTGTTTTAGGTAGAGTATATTCAATTCTAAACAAGCCTTGGAACTTGGAAGAACTTGTGATGATAGTCTTTCACAAGGAGTCCAAGAACATGCTAGTACCCTTTTGTTGTTATCAAAATGATTTGTTTGGTGTTCATGTGAAGTAGTCTAAATCCAAATTCAACTGATATACATGAGTATGATTTGCAGTTAGGATGGCACCAAAGATATCTAAAAGTCTTAACGGGAAGTTGAGCTTAGGGGCTAGAATTCTTCAATTTGGTGGCGACGAGAAAGTGTTTAAGCAATCTTCAATGTCAGAGAAGGTGAAACACTTCTAAAAGCTTCGCCATGCTATCTATCGACAACATAGGGCATCTAGCAAGTCTGCTATTCATCTCAAGTGACAGGGTAGTATTCTGCAATGAGAGATCAATCAGAATATTACAGAGAAAGGCAAATGATGAGGATTTAATACAAAATTTCATTCCACTTAAAAAGATAAAGTGTGTGAACTAAAGAAAAAATGTTGAAAAGTCAAAACACAAGTATATAGAGATAGTTACAATGGATAACTTTAATTTTGGCTTATGGGAGTCATAAAGTATCAAAAAACCTTTGATATGTCTTAAGCATGCAATTTTTGAAGCTTAAAAAACAATGTATAGTAGAAGAAGCTATCTTTTAGTTAGTTAGATGAAGAAATATGTATATATAATTATGAGCTTGTAAATTCTGAAACGATGATTTGTTGATTTGCAAATCAAATATTTTATTGGATTAATTTGATAATGTATGAAGAAAATTGAAATGATTTAATATGTATTTGTTTTGAATTGAATTTTTATATGGTTAGAACTCAATATCAATATTATATAATTTTTTTCTTTATCTTTCTCAATAATTAATTAGCCGATCAATGTATATCGAGAGAGAGAAAAAAAATTAAATGATAAAATTAAATCAATTTTATTTATTTTTTATATTAATTTTGAATCATGTTAAATTGTTATCAATTCTACTTGTAATATTTTTAGAGGAAAATAAAAGGAAAGAATATATATATATATATACATATATATATATATATATAT
>NW_027255711.1:0-10957 GCF_003086295.3 Arachis hypogaea
TTGAAAATTAGTTAACATATGAAGTTATATTAGACTTTTAAATTTTGAAAAGCACAAGCCAACTTTAAAAAGCTTTATCTTAGATGCTTTTAGGGCTTGTTTGGGTGAGTTTTTAAGAAAAGATCTTTTTTCGAGTTATATTTTTTTAAAAGATCTTATAGAAGTAAAAGTAATTTTATGTTTGGATATCTCATGTAAAAAGGTTTTTTTATCTATCAATTATGTTTGGGTATAACAATATAAAAGTACTTTTTTGTTTATTTATTACATGAAAAAGATCTTTTTTTTATTTTACTAATGCTTTTACTTTTACTACTAGAAATTTGCCAAACACGTTAAAAAACATGCACTTAAAAGTACTCCGATCTTTTAAAAGCTGTAAGTACAAGCACATGATCTTTTTTATTTACCAAACATAAAATTGAGGAGTTTGAACTTTTAAAAAGCACGAGCACTTCTTCAAAAAATTTTACCAAACCAAGCTTTAATCAATTAAAATCAGTTATCATATCTTTGGAAATTTAAAATTTAAATAAAATTCAATCTAAAAATCAAATTTAATATAAAATTAAAAATTAATTAACAAATCTTAGGATCGGAGTTTTTTATTTTCTTATCATCTTCCTTGATTGTTGGATATCTCAACTACTCTTTTATCTGCCTACAATTTATGCTAACAGAAAAGTAAATTTTTTGGTGTTAAATGGATTCTTAAAAACTCAAATAATTTATCAAATGGAAGCTAACTATACGATTATGCGTGAGCTTCAACTTTTATCATTCATATCTGAAACGAAATCATAATTTTTTAAAGCAAATTCGAAAAAGAAAATGGACAAAAACAAATTCTTTGAAGCTTCTTACCAGTCAAATTAAACATTCTAGCTAGCTACACTAAAAATTGTGTTCTCAAGTTCATGCTCTCCTGATTCTCTTTGTTTGAGCTCATTGTGATTTTCTTCTTGAGTATCTGCACAAGAAGCCTAGCTCATATTACAAATCAACGTATTAGACATTCTAAAGAAAGGTTAACCCCTAAAACCATGGAATTCATTAATGTCATTGCAAAGCACAGTCGATTCCAAGTCTAAAACTATGGAATTCATTAATGTTTGAATACAACAATATAAAAATATGGAAAAATTGGGCACCTTCTGTGTTCTTTAATGGGGCTATCCATTGGTTGAATCATGATGGTGATTATGATGCTATTGTTACTATTCTTGTCTTTGATACTAGCAAAAGGAATGGTTTTTTAGAGATTCCTGTGCCAGAACAAGTAGGAAAGTGTTATCCTTGCCGACTGACGGTACTGGGAGGGTGTTTAGCCTTGTATTATGATAAATGTGATTATGATTATGATAAATGTGTGATATGGGTGATGAAAGAGTACAACGTGCAGTCTTCTTGGACTTCCTATGAGATTCCCAGCAGTTACTTTGAGCCAGTGTGCTTGTCCGAGGATGGCGATTTTATAGGATTCGATGAATCACCTGGAATGTCGAAATATAATGTTAGAGGAGAGCTGCTCCTGCGTTTTGATCACGCTTGTGATCAGATTGGGTACGTTTCGTATAATGTTTATACAGAGAGTCTCTTGATGCTGCCTAATGATGGCTCTGAGGAGAAAGAAGGGTATGTAACATTGTTCTTTCGTGCTTTGCTTTGTGCCATTTTAGCCCTGCTAATTTTGCTATATGCCATTATGATGGATGAAATGTTTTGATAAATCCATGTCTACTATAGTGACTTTACCAGTTTACTCATAAACTGATATTTTCTGCAGGAGTTCATCAGGAGTTAAAGGGACTGAAGAGAGCACCAACTTAGCCACTTGATTGTTGTTTTAAGCTAAAGGTAAAGTGGAAGGAGTTTCAAGAAACTTTTGTATTTGTTTTTGAGTTTGCTTTAAAAATGAGTTTCTTTCCATATATGAATGTTGGAAACTCAAGGACATATAGACAATTCAAATGGTGCAAGTCATGTATTACATGCAGTATCTTTTGTGAATATGCAATAATAGTACTACTAATAGTTCTTAAGTCTGCTTTAATTTTATTTCTCTTCTGCTATACATGCATGATGAATGTAGCTTTCCGATATTCATTTTGCATTGAGATCTCTATTAAGTCAATACATATATTATGACACAATGATTGGTATATATGCTGTGTAGAACCATGTATATATTATATAATATCATGTCACTATTTGTTAGGGAGGTAAGCATCAAAGTGGTCTCTGAAGTTATCGTCGAGCCTCAAAGTAATCCCGAAGTTAAAAATTAGTCGTAATTGTCCCTGAAGTTGAGCTCCGGTAATCATAGTCGTCCTTCCGGTCAATTTCGTCCAGCTAGCGCAACCGGAAAGTTGACCTGGAGTCGCTGGTGACACGTTAGCAGCGCAACGGCTAGCTGAGGTGGCGCAGTAAACGTTTTGGACTCAATTTGGTCCCTAATTTTAGGTTAAAAACCCTAGCCCCCAATTCTTCTCCTTTCTTCTCCATCGCACACGCTGTTCTCGTCTACTCTCCGTCGCACCAGAAGTGAGTCTTCAGTGTCTTCTTCATCTTCGAACACCACACGTTATGGCTAGCGCTAGCAATGCAATTGGGAGCTCCAACAACCCACGATCATTTGGAAGCATCATGAGGAGAATGAATAAAAACAGAAATGCGCGCCTGCCAGAATTCTAATCCAGGGAGACCGTTCGTGGGTTGCCCAAACTACAATGTAAGTGTTTGATGCTGTTCTTTGTTGTATATCTAGATGTAAAGTTTGAAAATTACTTTCCTGGAAAGATTAACCCCTAAAACCATGGAATTCATTAGTGTCATTGCAAAGCACAGATTCCAAGTCTAAACATGATATCCATTTTCTAATTGAATTTATCACTCAGACTTCCCTTAATTATAGGAATAAAACACAGCAACGTACTCTCCCAATTCAGAAAGAGGGACAGAGAGCTCAATCAACCAATGAATGCCGTTAAAAAAACCCTTTTGACAGCGAAGTCCCCTGTTTAGTGGATCATTGAGAAGTAGTGCAACCTTAATGCTCCTCCATGAATTCTTTCTCGCTGAAAACAAATCCAATTGATATTCTGTTCTTTCATCATCCCTCAAACCTATGACAAGCAAGTAGTCATATACAGCAGTGTACTAGGAGAAGCTTTTCTCAGGGAATTGAGGTAAAGTTACGAAGCCTCTGCAGGATCCGACGATATGAAATTGATGGCGTGGTTGGTTGAGTTTCAGGGAACATTGCTATAAGAGTTACTGCCATCCTAAACTTTCTATGACAGCATCTTCACTATTAATTAATTCGAAGGGTACCATACTAATTTAAAATAATAATTTTAATCAACAAAACCCATAAAAATTTCTCAATCACACGCACTATACTATAGGTCATTGGTATTAATATCCTGTAATTTTATTGTAATTTCAAAAATAAATACTTTGTACTTACAAAAAGTTGCCCAATTCTTTTAATGTTAATTTAATAAAAAAAAAAAAAAAAACCTCAAATACTATATTTTCATAATCATAACTCATAAGATCAAATAATGGAACTCTAGTTTCCTAGATTGCTAAAAATAGTTAGTTTAAGAACTAAGGGCTTAGTCAAACACTCAAACCTCTTAATCGCTATATTTGTTGTGACTGGTTTGGTGTTTCCCATCACACCTCTTCACTATGCATTATGGAGCCACACATTCCAGCTTCTTGCAGAGTTCTAATTCTACACTCCCCTTAACACTCACTACTGCAAAAAGCCATGCTATTCTTATCACCCAAACAATCTCTATTCCTTATTCCCATTTTTGTAATCGCTATCAGCCAAACAGTCCCTATTCTTGCACGTAATGCTCACGTCATCAATTTCCGCTCACCGAACCTGTATCCAGAATCACTCGCGTGGGATCCACAAGCGCAGCATTTCCTCCTTGGATCCCTCCAGCAGCGCCTTATCGCTGCAGTATCCGATGCCGGCGTCGTGGAAACCTTCATCTCCGACACCGACCTTCCTGACGGTGCTTCCATCCTCGGCATCGCCGTCGATTCTTACCGCAACCGCCTCCTCGCGGTCGTTCACCAGAACCACAACAACAATCAACCTCCGTTCAACGCACTCGCGGCCTACGACGCTCGCTCCCGCCACCGAATATTCCTCTCCTCGCTCCCTTCCTCCTCCGAAGACACGTCCCCCGCTGCCGCAAACGACGTCGCCGTCGACTACGACGGTAATGCCTTCGTAACAAACTCCGCGGGAAACTACATCTGGAAAGTAACCGTTGATGGCGAGGCCTCGATCTTCTCCAGATCTCAGCTCTTCACGGCGAACATTCCGGCGACGGCGAAGAACGACAGCCTCTTAGGCCTCAATGGAATAGCTTACGTAAGCAAAGGTTACCTCCTCGTTGTTCAATCGTGCACGGGAAAACTATTCAAGGTTGACGCGATCGACGGAACAGCGAGGGTGGTGATTTTGAACGAGGATCTCGTCGGCGCCGACGACATTGCCTTGAGGAAGGACGGAGGAGTTGCGGCGGCGGTGTCGCCGGTGAACAAGATGTGGTTCCTGAAGAGCGAAGACAGCTGGGCGGAGGGAGTGGTGTTCGACAGGTTGGAGCTGGATCTGCGACGGTTTCCGACATCGGTGACGATGGGAGAGAAGGGAAGGGTTTACGTGTTGTACGGACACTTGGACGAAGGGAGGGTTGGGGATTCAGTGAGGGAGGGTTTCGGAATCGCTGAGGTGCGGTCAAAGAGAGAGGGTCAAGATGACAGTATTTGGCTCTTTGTTTTAATGGGTGTGGGCTTCGCAATTTTAATGTTCTGGAGGTTCCAGATGAGCCAGCTTGTTAAAAAAATGCACCACAAGATTAATTGATTCTCTTCCTTTTCTTGTCCATATTCTTTATATTCTTGTGCTAGATTTTACTATTTTTTTATTTTTGAAAAATATTCCGTTTATCTTTTATTTCGAGTATTAGTTTAGTTTGATCAATTGTTTTCTTTACTGGCAGAGCTTTTTTGAATTGTGAGGTTTGAGGCATAAATTATGTGTATAATATATGCATGCTTAGTTGATTGTTTTTCAGTATAGGCTAGCTAGAAAGCGGACTCATTGGAATTGGACAATATTTCTTCTTTCTCCTCTTGTGTTTAATTAGAGTCATTAAAAAAATTAATTCTCTTCAATTAATTTGTTATAAACACTCGTTAATAACTTCTTGTTCCAATTAACCACATTAGAATCAGAGTTATACTTTGTATAAGAAGCACTTAATAATTTTTTCTGTTAACTGTTACTTAGTACTTCTTATAAGGAGTAAAATGATTTTGAAATTTCCAACCGAAGATGTAATTCCACGAAGTTTGAATCGGAGATGAGAGAAAACCATAGCTTAGAAACAAACTTGAGACGGAATAGATCTTTGGCCTGCACCCTCAATAAGATTGCTTGGAACAACTCCAGAGGAAGATCGTTGATGCTCTTCTGGTTATTATCCATTCATGCTAAGTGTTTTCATGCTCTGTATGATTCTTATGTAAATGCTTCATTGTATTTGTGAAGGGTTGTTGGTCCAAATTCTATCAGACTTAAATTCTTGTTAGTTAGTTAGTTCTATTTTTAAGCCTTAGAGTTTCTCATATACCAAATTTTTTGAACCTAAAATTTAGTTTCTCAAAATATTGAAATATAATATTTAATAAGAACACTTTTAATTATATCCTTACAAAAAATAAATGTATTATTTTAATTTGAATTTTAAGTTAAATTTTAACATTCTAAAGTCATGATGTGTAACAAATTCATCTATGTTTTTGGGGCTGTTGAAACCCCATCTTTCTCATGACTGGAATACTCAGAACACTGAAACATGCACTATCTTCTTCCTCCTCTGTTTATTTTCTAAGTGTTTTTTTTTCCTTCTAAACCTAAATAATGAATTTAAAAAGAGTTAAATTTTTTTTTGTGAAAAATCAAAATGAGGAATTTTGTAAACAAGTGATATTTACAAAATAAAAATTTACTTTCATCAATTTTAATAATTAATAATAGTATAATGTTGTTTGGATTGGATTATATGAATTTAAAAATCAAATTCAAAATTAATTCAATTCAATTAATACTTTTTTTAATTAAAAATTAGGTTTGAATCCACTCTAAATTATGCGAATCTGGTCACTTGAATTGGTTTAGAGGATTTGGTTTAAGACGGAATTAAATTTAATTTAATTTAAACCTTCATCATATCTCATATATATGAAACATTATCTTCATCAAACAATGAATGATTATTACAATAACAATAACAACACACAAAATTCAAACTTTAAAGCAAAATAGAATAAAACTAAAGTTTCTTGAAACTTTCAACTCAATTGCCAACCTTACAATCTATTTAAAATAGAACAACATGCATGCATGCCTAAGTTGGATTCCAATCATCCTTGACAAACTTGATATCTTCTGAGAAAAGATCCGCCAGCAAAACTCAATCCAATACCTAACTGCAGTAAACAATTCAATAATTATTCATAAATAAGATTCAAAACTCACGTACATTAATTATTAAGCAATTAAATTAACATGAATATATAACAAGGTGCAAATAAAGCTCATTAATTATTACATACCATTTTTCCATTTCTTCTTGTCACAGCTGGGGAGTGTGGCGAGACTCGGAGTATACACAGTACTAATGTGCTCAAAAGCTATTACGTGACAGAAACTATAATTAAAGTATTTAAAACACTGAACCCTCTCTCCTTCAAGTTTATACTTGGCAAAATTCATAGTGACACGATCTAACACAATAACATCACTGTAATTAGATAAGAATAAAGAAATGCAGTGGTGAGGAATCTCGTAGAGAAGAATCCAAGATGATGGCACTTTATATTTCTTCAACACCCATACCTGAGTTCTTTTATTATTATCACGGTAGTCGAAGAAATTCAAAGCTAGGCACCCTCCTAATATCACGAGTTTGGAGGGCCACCACGTTAGTTTTTGTTCAGGTAAAGGTATCTTTGAGAATCTCCTTTTCCTCACATCAAATATTAGAATATCTCGATTGCTAGGTCGATAAGACAACCAATGTATAGCTCCGTTAAAGAACAACCCCCAAGGTATAAACTCGTAGGTTATCAAAGGTGTGGGGGGTGCAACATCAATCTTGGTCCATGAATTAGTCCTCAAAGAAAAACAATGAGGCTGGTTTTCCTTAGAGAATATAACTATTACGTAATCATCATTTGATGCATCATAACCAATGCCATGAATAATATTATTTTTTTTAACAGCATTATAGTAAGATATTTTTTTGTGGGATTGGGTCACTGGATTCCATAGAATAATATAATATGGATAGTGGCGTAACAATACAAACCCTCTGCATGATCCAAGAACAAGTAAATTGGAACGTGTGTTCTTCTTCCATGGGAAAGGGAGAGAGAATTTTTCTATTGAGGTGTCAAGGGTGGCACCACCATGAAAGAGTGCGTGTAGGTCAACGGACCCAACCAGTTGATCATTATGGGCGAAGAAGTATGAAGGGATGGTGAATTCTGAAGTGTGGTGAAAATGAAATTCCACAAAGGTTGGATCGGAAATGAGAGAGAGCCATAGCTTAGAAACGAACCTGAGAGGAAAGAGATGCTTGGCTGGTACCCTCACTAAGATTGCTTGGAGCAACTCCAGAGGGAGAAGCTCGTTGATGCTCTTCTGGTTGTTATCCATAGAAGCAAGCTCTGTTTTGTTCTGCTTGGTTCTTATGTAATTGCTGAAGACTGTTGGGAATTAACGGCTGTTGGTCAAAGATTCTATCTGATTGAATTCTTGTTTGTTAGTTCTATCTTTGAGCCTAGGATTCCTCTTGAATTTTGTTTAAACGGTTTTGAAATCCAATAATTTACTGACATCCTTGGTTACTACTAATTAGTAGTATGACATTAAGTTAAAGCTTATGACTCTAATTTCATTGAATGTACCTAATCTTATAAGGATAGGCCATCTGCTAAAAATTATTTATAAAATCTATATTTATCTATAGTAATTGACAGTTCAGTACAATAAAGTAGCGTGCAAAAAAATTTCTTGACAAAATTACTGATACTAATTCTGCTTCTCTTTAAAAGCTATTCACTATGTATTTTCGTCCCAATAATTTAAAACTAAATTAGATATAAGATTAATAAAATAAGCACACATTGCTCGATAACACAGACAAACAGAAATTTTACAAGACTCATTTGACAAATTCACTGGATTCTGTACCTTGCATCTGAAGTCTGCAGGAGAAACTTATTATCCCCAAAAGAATCTACAATTAAAACTTCTAGGATTGAGTTCATAAAATTTTGACATGATAAAAAAAGTACATTATGTAATCTGCAAAATAAAACATCTAAAGTTTTGCATAACCAACTAAAAAATATTACTAATTTACTATTGGATTTGATTCAAAAGATAGGCCATGGATTCCTTACTCCTACATTTTTGTAGGAGTATCATTAACCTGCATCAAAATAATTATAAAATATACCCCATTTTTTTTTTGTAAAAATTACTAATTGCATTTTGATCCCTCTAATTATTAGTTTTTTAACTTTATTCTTTTTCCTTTCATTCTCACATTAGAAGCATTCAAGCATTCAGAGAAGAGAAGAAAAGGTCTGCTAGGGTTTTATACAATTTCAATTCCTGCATTTCTCGCTTCTTCTTCCTCTTCCTCTGCTGCAAGTCTCATTAGCATTATCCTCGCTGCCGCAACACGCCTCCGCCGCCACCGCAACCTGCCGCCTCCGCGCGCAACCTGCCGCCGCCGCCCACGACGTTGCCCCCGCCGCGCAAGACGCTTTTCTCCACATGTAATAGATGTATTGTAATTTATCATTTGTTGTTTTGCTATATTTGCAGTTGGCTTTCAACTTTTTTTTCCCCTTTGAATATTTTGTTTCAACCATTTTGTTAATTTTAATTTTCGGTTTAGGTTGAAGACATACTTGGAGAGCATGCTGATATTTTTATTGAGCACTATTACATAAAGCAGTCTGGTAACTGTGACCTATCTAGCATGAGCGATCCTCACGATGAATTTAAGGGAAAGAATGTCCTGATTGAGAGAAAAAAATCAAAAGATCCTTCAGAGATCACATCAAAGTACAGCATGTCAATTGAAACATATAAAGATATTCTTGGAGAATGTAGGCGTAAGCTGTTCGAAGTAAGGTCAAGGCGGGCAAGGCCACATTTGGATGATAAAGTATTCCCGTAAACATGGTTACTAATTTATTTAAGAATCTTCTATTATGATACTGGTTTCAACTTTTTAGTATGAGTCTCAAGAGATCCTATGCTTCTAGGTTATTGTATCTTGGAATGGACTGGCTATCTCATCTTTTTCCAGGGCCTCCAAGATTCTCCTGGGTGAAGTTGAGGGCACTAAATTCTATTTTCCTGTTGTTGGCACTGAAGTAAGTTTCCCCTTATACAGATGTGTCCATATATATAATTAGAGAGGCTTTGATATTTTAGTTTTGCCCTTTTGCTGAATGACTTTTGGCATTTAAAAAGACAGAAGACACACTGCTTTTATATCATGGATGTCTGTAAATTATCCTATTATGGATAAATTTTATATTGTTGTGTTGATCAAAATGGGAATTGGCAGTTTATGAGTTAGTTGGCATTGGCAGTTATAAGGGAATTGTGGATGAAGCTTGTTAAAGGAACACCTGGAGACAATTAGATCCTCTTCTTTTTTTCAGTTTTGAGTAATTGCTAATATATTCAACTTTCTCCTTTTTGTTTTGCAAATTCCAGCCAAAGGAATACATGCAAATTGCGGAAAAAGCAGCATTATTTATTAAGAAGGAACTTCACAATGCTGAAACCCAAAGGCTGAACCATAGTTTCAGAAATTCTCCATCTAAAGCACCTGGTTTCTTGGATGATTATGCTTTTCTGATCTCTGGATTACTGGATCTCTATGAATTTGGTGGTGGAATCAACTGGCTTCAATGGGCAATTGAATTGCAGGGCACTCAGGTAAAGATTGATATCTGAATCTGAAAGAAATTTCACGGTGCTTTGCCAGACATCGAGTTCCTCCTGAGATGTGTTACTTGCAGGATGCTTTGTTTCTTGATGGGGATGGAGGTGGATATTTCAATAATACTTGCAGGTGGATATTTCAGTTCTTCTCCGTGTGAAAGAAGACCATGATGGGCAGAACCCTCTGGAACTCGATGTCAGCTATAAATCTTTTAAATATCAATTACCGAACTGTTGGAAATTGAAAGCTTCTTCAATGCCCGGTTTCAGGGACCTGATCCAACTATAGCCTTGTACCTCAAGGGATTCAATTTCAGAGAGATAAGAGAAAGTGAACAGTTTCCTAGACCATAAAAATCGTCCTCATGAAGCTGTTTGAGATTGAGTCATACAAGGCATGGGCAGCTGCAGAACTTGAGCAACAGAAAGAGGTTGAAGAGGCTGAGGTTTCCATGCAGGAAGCTCAGGACTACCTTGATTCTGTCACGGAAAGTGCCATGGACGAGTTCCGGCGCTTCGAAGAGGAGCTTGAGAGCATGTCAAAGGCTGAAATGGAGAGCCTAGTTAACACTGCTGAGGGTGCAAGAAAGATGGGAAATTTGATGGAGAAAGCTGCCTCCATTGCTTCCAAGAAGTATATTGAGGCTGCACTCAATTCAGCCACTGCTTCCATGAAATCTGCTTGGAAGGGAATCTCTTCTGGCAAGGTCCATCCTTCTTAAAACATGAGAATAACAAAATAACCCTCCTATTGAAATGTATTTAGTTAAAATCTGTAATAAGATACTTCTGTTTTAGCCTTTTGTTTTGTTATCTTCTGTTCTTATATTATATTGCTGTTATAGAAATTGGATCAGAATTGATGTACCAAATTTGATAGGCTGAGAA
>NW_027255712.1:0-10891 GCF_003086295.3 Arachis hypogaea
TTGAGAAGGTTTAATATCAAAATTTTGACAAACCAATTGAAAAATTTTGATAAATCCCCATGAGTCCGGATGAAGCTGAGATGGAGCGACGTTACACGACCACAACAGGTCGGTCTCAAAGGGAGTGAAAGGAAGGGTGATGTTCATCTGACTAAAAGGAAGTCGTATGCATAAAAAAAGGGACGCTCCCCCTGGGTGGGAACAGGGAAGCAAACCCTTTCATCAGAATCAGGTGCTACCAATTCATAGTTGTTCTCTGATATCTACTACTACAGATCCGATGATATTTTCTAAGCTCCGTACAGAATTCAGAGTTAGCTAGAGAACACAAAGCAACACAAGGGAGTCCAACTAGTCAGACATCCCCTCAGGAACCTTAGAAGACGTCTCAACAACATTTTTGTGAGAAGACATGGCCAACTAGTCCTACAACAAGAAAAAAAAAAAGGGATTACTAACCAAAATAGCTCAGGCAAAATCAAAACAACTCGATTCAAAGCAACGCAAATAGTAAAAGGAAAACCCAAGATGCACACAAAGGTCCAGGGCATCCTTTGGAGGCAGGGATAGAATAAGGACCCAGAAAAAGTCTATAAGGCTACACCCCAAAACTCTCGGCGAAGAAAAACAAATCCCCTTCCAGACAAGCAACAACATGAGGAGAAAGTCAAAAGCAAACCCTCAGAAAAATGTTATCTATTACAAGTCTATCAGTAAAGAAAAGCTACCAATATGGCAAATTCATCAAAGGCGCAATCCTTTTAAAAAAATAAAACAGTTTATCAGCCCAAAACTCCAAATACGAAGATACAATCAGAAGTAGTAAAAGAACATGCAAAACCCTAAAAAGCATCAACTATCAGGGAAAACGCCAAGAGCGTACATAAGCTCGAAAGAAAACCAGAAAACATACATCACAATGACAACCAAGCATAGTAATACGAAAAGACTCAAGCTTTCCAACATAAACTCAAGCAAAATCAAAACTTTACCTAGAAATAGAACAATGCAAGGGAAGAACGACGAAAGAAGTAAAGAAATAGAAAGAAGAACCAACCTGAAAGAAGAGTAAGCGCAGAAGAAATTGAAGGTAGAGAGGTGAAATTCAAAAAAAGCCTTTCGAACGAAGGAAGCTGCAGCAATCACCAAGGGCACTATAAAGAGAAGCATGAAATAGTCTAAGGCAAAGACAAAAAAATGAAGAAAAATAGTGGAAAAAAGGATGAAGAAATGAAAGCCAAATCCTCGAAAATACTGAAGTTAAAAATGATGAAAAGAGGGAAAACGGCAACAAAGAGAGGAATTAAGGGGTCATTAAAAACCCTCGCACGTTCCCAAAGCAATAAATGCGCGTTTTCAAAAAAGGAATAAAGAAAGACGTTCCGTATTCAGATAGAAGCTCTACAAAAAGATCGACAAAATGCTCGAGTTCGGCTTCACCAGAGAAGGATCTAGAGTCCTAAAACTAAATGACTCGACCTCAAAAGGAAGACCATACTCCTGCATCGTCTACAGAAAACTCAGCTTAATACCCCTATCTTAACTCAAAGCATTAGGGGGGCCCATCAAGTGGTACCACCCTCACCCTCCGGGACAAAGGAACTATCTACCAGCCACATCACCCAAAAGAATACCACACAACAACAGCCAATCCCAGGCACCAATCAGTCCCATTCGGACCGACCACAAGCAAAGGAGACTCTCCAGATCACCTAAGTTTCAGGTAACCTGAATAGTGGGTAATATCCAGAAATTTAATAAGATGATTGAACTCCATTTGAATTTTGTAAAACACACCCAAAAAAAACTTAAATTCTATCTTAGGTAGATTTCTCAGTGTGGCAAAAACACAAACACCTTGTGTCAACTTAAACAAAGAAAATGCTTAATCTAAATTCTCACCCACTTAATCTTGTCGATCTATATCAATCCCCGCAACGCGCCAAAACTTGATGGGTAAAATTAGATTTTCCACACAAACTCCCGGCAAGTGTATCGGGTCGCATCAAGTAGTAATAACTCACAAGAGTGAGGTCGATCCCATAGGAATTGATGGATTAAGCAACTTTAGTGAGTGATTAGTTTAGTTAAGCTAACATTGGTGAATTTAGTGAGAATTGATGCAGCAGGATGTAAATTGCCAGAAAAGATAAAAGGCAGAATGTAAATTGACTGAAGCTTAAATGACAAGGAAAGTTAAATTGCAGCAGATCTAACCTACAGGAAGTAAATTGACAGAATCTTAAAGAACAAGAAATGTAGATTGCAGCAAACGTAAAGGGGCTGGGTGCTGGAAAGTAAAAAAAGCAGTAAATCATGACTTAGAGCAATTGCCAGAAAATTTAAACTTACAGTAAGAGTAAATCAAGCTCACTGTGAATGGAAAAGTAAATGCATAAGAACAGAATTTCAGATTTGCAGGAAAAGTAGATCGTGATCTCAACAATTTCAAATATAAAGTTGCAGAAAGTAAATTTGCAGGAAAGAAAAGTGTAGCAGAGAATTGCAGAAATTGAAAATTAGTATAAGCCAAATTGAATTCAATTGTAACAGAAAAGTAAAATTGTAGAAAAAGAAAAGAAAGCTAAGCTCTCTACCAGAGCCTTCTACCCTACTCCTAATGCTCTTTAGCAGAGCCAGCCTTCTAATGAAATGAAATTGATGCCTTATATAGGCTTTACAAATGAAAATGAAATTGAAATGAAAACAAATTACAAAAATTTCCTAATCTAGCTTTTTTTTTGCCCTTGATATGTTAATGGTTTTGTGCTTTGATTGAAGAAGAATGGATCCGAATGCATTGGTGGCTTGGGTCTGTGAAGAATTGGATCCAAGATGGCACTTGATGGCATGCGTCAGGATGGCTTGGTTCACTCCCAGTAGAGCGCTCCGTTTGGGAAGTGAACTTGGCGTTCACTTCTCCTAGGCATGCCTTTGGTGCGTGCTTGGCCTCTAGCGTTCACTTTTTGAACGCTGCGTTCAATCTTCGAACGCTCTCTCTTGGTCCTTTGATGCGGTTTGCTTCCTTGGGCGTTCACTCTTTTGAATGCTGAGCTCACTTTTTTGAACGCTACCCTTTGCTTTGTTGGCTCTTAGTGCGCTGGGCTTGCTTCCATGCTTCCATAAGCCCAAAACGTTCACAAGAATGAACGCTACGTTCACTTCTTTGAACGTGGCTTCTTGCTTTGTTGGGCTTTTAGTGCGCACCATTCCCTTCATGGTGAATCCCCGAGAAAGTTTACTTGTGTGAACGCTAGCGTTCATTTAATTTGTGTAAAGACCCAATTTTTAGTACGCCTAGGACATATCAGAAACTGAGTGCTACCAATTTGTCATCCTAATTATTGTCTATTATTTATTATATGAGCCTGATTCGTTGTTAAAAGCGTAGTTAGTTAGCGAGGTACTTTTTTTTTTTTGAAAACGATTGAATTAATAGACAGAATCATTCATAATCAATACACAAATAATAACAGATAAAACAGTTATAAGCAACCACGCATAAATACATCACAAGCAGTTAACAACATTTAGTAATGCAGCCTTTATTAGAGTATAGACTTTTAGTTAGAACACCCCTATATATAGCTAGATAATAACTAAATACATATATATACATACAACATCCCAGGCCCTGACCTGTTCAAGAAGTCCCTAAGCTGGCACCTAGGCTAGCCTAGACTCTATACTCACCTAGTCCCTCTAAACTACTAAAGCGAGGGAAAGTACGTCCTAAGTCTTCACAACTCAAGTCAGGTGGAACGTCATCAAAAGGTAGAACATCATCTGCTACTCCTCTGCACGATCAGACTTTCCACATGACGTCTCTCTGGTACCTCATGAAGTATCCACAAAATAGGAATCTCGTACACAGGATTTAGGTTAAAGTTTGTAGAAAAGCGGGGTGCAGACGTTGGCTGGCCTCATAGTATATACATATAAACAGGTAACGGAGTTCACTCTAGACTCAGAAGACTATTTAGAGTGAATCCTTTTGTGAACGATCGTCAGCGAACTACGGAATGGTACTCATGCTTCCATCTGAACGGGGAAGGGAGAGAGAAGGGGTAAGAACTGGGGAGTTCTTAGTAGGGCCGGGGTTATTAGTTACGTTCATTAATTCCGTGTGTTTAGCAGATAAATAGCACAATACTAAGAAGCAGTAGACAGAAGAAACAGATAAATAGAGAAAATAAAGAAAACAGAAAGCAAAACACAAACAAAAGAATACAAGAAAACAAAACACTGACACAAAGAATAGAATGAAAACAAAGAAGGCATACATTCAAACAACAATCATAACAGAGGAAATGCGCAACCAAATATGATGCATGTCTAGCCCTAGCGCAGGTAATGAGCTCATTTGTCGGTTACATACCCGCTCCCGACGTTACCCGGAGTCCTCTGACCAGGTAAGGCTTTCCTGTTGGCAATGTCCCTCGCAAGTGTCCTTTGACTTGTGAGGCAAACCACTGCAAGAGTCCTTTGACTTGCAAGGCGGAGCTAGTTAACTTATATCTGCCCAACACACTCTCTGTAAGAGTCCTTTGACTTACAAGAGCATACACACACTCTCACTGTAAGAGTCCTTTGACTTACAGGAGCATACACACACACTCTCACTGTAAGAGTCCTTTGACTTACAGGAGTATATGCTAGTCGTGTGTTCTCGATACCTCTGTAAGAGTCCTCTGACTTACAGAATAGCATTATAGATAAGTATCCCAGGAAAGCACTCTCAGTGGTCGTACCACCATCTATCTGACTGCCTTCACGCAGCAGATCATCACATAATCATTCTCATTATCATCATCACTTTCACATTCTTATGCAGTACCTCTTTCTTTCTCTGTTCAATCATGCTATACAAACTTTACAGCTTTTACTTTTACAACATCGTAACTCAAACCATTTCTCTTTATCACATTACTCTTTTCTCTTTGTCTTTTTACTTTGCTCTGGTTACTCTTTTCTCTGTATCCTTTATTCTGCTCTAGTTACTCTGTTCTCTGTGTTTCTCTACTCTGTTCTGATTTCTCTGCTTAACATATGTATTTAAAGCTTATGTAAATTTCGGTATGAATAGTTAGTCTGTCCCAAGTATAGGTTCATTAAGTCTATACTGAAACAGTTTAACTTTTCATATTATACCTAGCCCTAGTCGCAACTCAATTACTAAGTAAGTTGCCCTAGTTCGTTCACTAGTTCCTGTCTGTTTTTCTGTCATTAAAACTTTACAGATGATTTTTATCTTTTCTTCAACTTTTTATCTTTTCTTTATCTTTGCCTCACTATCATGTTATTACCACTCCCTAAGTGTTTTATGAAGGTAATTATGAGATTCTGCGCTTAAAGTTGTCTTTCTAAAGCTTTTACAGAAAACTGCCTTTTCTGCGTTATTTTATTATTTTTATTAAAATATTATTTTAATTAAATATTATTATTTAATATTTTATTATTTTTTTATTATTTTATCATTAATTTTTCGAAAATTACCCCTTTTTAACTTTTAACCTTTAAAAATTCACTTTTTACCACCCGTAACTTTTAATATTTCTACTTTAACCACCCTAACTTTCAGAAATTACAAAATAACCCCTCAAACACCAAAATATTTACTTCCTTGCCCTTTCTAAGATCTAAAAGGTGTTCTTCAATGTTATTCACCACACTCAAAGTGTTCTTCATGTTCTTCAAAAATTCTTCAGATTCTTTCTCTGTTTTTACCCGTTTTTCAGTCTTTTCAGCAACCGATTTTTACTATAATTCTTAATAAATTAGCAGCCACTAAAAACCCATCTTTTCTACATGATTTTAACACAAATTGAACCTCAATTTAAGCTTAGGGTTTCATTTTTTCCAGCTGCCCAAGAACATGAACTTTAAAGCTTGAATTTCATCAAATTTCATCAAAATTTCACCAAATTTAACCAAGAATCAATCATATATGCAACTAATTTTTGGCACAGCCAATTTATACAACATTCACACAACTCAAACATAAATAATCAAGATTAATTTCGTGACACCTTACCTTGATTTGCTGCTCCAAATCCGGTTACTCATTGAAGTGTTCTTAAAGCACTTTTTCCTCCTAAAACACATCAAGAACAACTTTAAATCCACAAACTCTCAACTAACCAAATCTCCCTCAGCACGTTAGGAAGAGATATCTCACCTTAGACTTGCTGGAAATTAACATTTCTTGGCCCTCAAGTCAAGTTAAGCATGATTCCTAAGGAAAAACATCAAGAAAACACATGTTTTGCATGGTTTTCCTTGAAAACCAAATTGAAAGGCTAAAGGAACAGCCATCTCACCTTATTTCCAGCCTTGATAAGTCACATGGTTATGTAGAGGAAGAAGAGAGGATCATTTTGGTGAAATCGGAGTTTTGATTTGAGTTTTGGTTCAGAAGAAATCAAGCAGTGAAGATTAAGTGTTCATGAAAGTTTCTCTCTTTTCTCTCTTGTTATTTTCGGCCAAAATGATGAAATGAGACAGCCTTGGAGGTCTTGGGGTGTAAGGTGAGTTGTGATTGGTTGGATTGGAGGTGGATTAAAATAATATTAAAATATCTCAGGTGTATAACTACTAAAACTAGGTGTATCGGAACACTTGCAAAAACATCTCTAAAAATTATTTTCTGAGCTACTAGCATAAATGACACTAGTAACATGTTTATTATGAGAATAAAACATGAATAATGAGGCCTTAGCATTGCTAAAGTCATCAGAGAGTGCTGGGCTAAGCTGCACCAGTAAACCGTAAACCCGGTTAAACCGATTTTCTGTTTTTAACTAAAACAGACCAGGTAACCTTATAATAATATCATTCAAGTATTTTCTAATACTAATATAATGATAATATTATAATATTATATCTTTTCTCTCATGAATCGAGTCCGGTTCATGAAACAGAGACTATTTACAAAAAAAACCAAATCAAAACTTCTAACCAATACGGTTCAAAAACCAGGTTCTTCGTGACCGCGTTATCGAGCTTGTCTCAACTAAGGTCCTGAGTTAAAGATAATATAATGACAATGAGGATTGAGATGCTTGATGATACAGAAGAGGTATTCCCTTTACTGATCTTTCGGAGAAATCCGTGTATTCAGAAATGATCTTGCGTACTCGAAAATTAGGGTTGTTACAATTTGAACGCTCTTCCTTGACCTTTTTTTTCTTTTGGTGCCGAGCTTCCCTTTCCTTATGTAATGTAGCGCTCCCTTGTTAATGAACGCTAGCGTTCATGAATTTCTTTCATTGGCATTAAATGTTTCATGCATGCAAGCTTTTATTTATTTTATTTTATTACTTAGCAATGCATTAACGTTTAAAGCTTGATTTGCCAATTGGCTTTAATGGCATGCTTTAATTTACTTAGCAATGTCGTTGCCAATTCATTGTATGCATGCATGCTTTAATTGGCCTTAGTTAATAATACTAATGCGTTCATGCATTGCATAAATAATTAAATGCATGCATACATAAGCATTAATGCATGAAATAGCATGGTTATTAATTATTAATGCATGCATAAGCATTAATGCATATGCCAAGGCTTCATGGTCATGGGCCACACTTTTAAAAGTGTGGCCTAAGGTTCCAAAGCGTGCTCAACTTCAAAGTGTGCCCCAAAATCCTTCTTTTCTTCTTTTGAGCTGATTTTGTGCTATTTTGCTTCTTTTTACACTTATTTCCTACAAAATTTATAAAATCAAAAGATCAAGGAAATATACCATTTAAGCACAAAAGCATTCAATATTTAAGCACAAATCATCAATTTCTTGTATGAAAAAGCATAAAAAAATATGACATGATGACATGTCATCATGTACCGGGTCGCATCAAGTAGTAGAACTCACAAAAGTGAGGTCGATCCCACAGGAATTGATGGATCAAGCAACTTTAGTGAGGTGATATGTCTAGTTAAGCGAATATTGATGAATTGAGTGAAATTGATCAAACAGAATGTAAATTGCAAGAATTGTAAATTGCTGAAAGTAAATTGATAGAAACTTAAATGGCAAGAAACTTAAATTGCAAGGAAACTTAAATTGCAGGAAATGTAAAGGGCTTTGGGTCCAGGGAAATTAAAGAGGCAGTGAACCAAAGTACTCAAAGTGAACTCAAGGACAATTAACAGAAAAAAAATTCATTAAGGATTGAAGATATCATAATCCACAATGAATCAATTGGGTCTCAACTCCTTTCACAATCATATGAGTGGATCTATGGCATACTGAAATTGATTGGATCCCAATTACTTGGTAACCCAATCTCTCTAATCACAATCAATCTTGCCAATTCCTCGATCTAATTGTCATGAGAAGAGGTTAAATGCATGTCTCTCATCCATACACCACACTAACTCTCAAGATCTGAATTCCTCCCGAATGGTGTTGATCAAGAGAGTTGTGAGAAACAGAGCTTCAGTTCTAATTTCGATGATTCCCCTACCGAGGCTCACATAGAAATTCAATGGATCTAAACCCCCTTCCGGAGTGAATGGATCAAAATCAAAACAGAAGTTATTTCTTAGCTACCCAAGTGGATTGAGAAGAAGAAGAATTTTTTAATCCATTAGAATTATAATAGAGCTCCTCTCTTAATGAAGTAGGGTTCAATTGATCATTGCTCTAAGAACATTTGCAGGAAATTTAAATTACATGAAAGTAAATCAATCTCAGTGTGAACGGAAATGAAAAATTGCAGAAAGGACAATTATAGAAGAGAAATGTAGAAATTGAAATTGCATAAAGCTGAACTAAATTCAATACAACTCAAATGTAAAAGTGCAGAAAAGAAAAAGAAATTCTAAGCTAAGCTCTCTACCAGAGCCTTCTATCCTACTCCTACTCCTAGTCCTGCTGCCCAAGCTAGCCCCCTTAAGCCCTCTCAGAATCTTTTATTTATACTCTTCTTTTATTCCAAAATAAGTCTTCACTTAGTGTACTTGGATGTGGGCCTTGGCCTTTGATTGAAGCAGAGAGGAATTAGTCTAACAGACGTTAACCTTAGCTAAACGTTTATGAACTTACATGGTGCCATTTGGAGTTAAAACTAGCCTTAACGTTGGTGGCAACATTTGTGTGAAAATGTTGAGCCCAAACGTTGCAAAACAAATGAATTCTGGGTGTTGCTAGCAACGTTTAACTCAACGTTGGTGCACTAACGTTTGCTCATTAACGTGTGCACGTATATCATGCGTACTCGTGAAGGTTGTGTTTTTGCCCTTCCACGCGTGTGCGTACACCACGCTTATGTGTGCATTGCCATTTTTCCATTTCACGCGTACGCGTCATAGACACGTGGGTGTCGATTTAAGTTCCTCAATTCCAAATTCTAGGCTTCTCATCGTGGACATTGGAGGCAGCATTTGGTCAACAACGTTCCCTCATATGTTGGCTTGGTCACGCGCACGCACTACCCACACGTACGCGCTACCCACGCATACGTGTGAATGGTCAATTTTGCCATTTCACGCGTGCGCGTGGTTCATGCTTACGCGTGGATTGAAATTTTTTCCTTTTTCACGCGTACGCGTCGCCCAAAAATCTTTTAGCCCCAGAATTGAACATTTTTGAGGATGTTGGAGGTAACGTTAATCCAGCAACGTTCCCTCCAACGTTGGCACCCATATTTTCTTCTTCTTGAGCGTTGCCTACAACGTTGATGGGCCAACGTTGGTTCCAACGTTGACCTTTCCTCCTCTTTTTCGTTGCTCTTCCTCTGCTTCTTTTTACCTATCATCAACCAAATAAACTAATCAAAGCCTTAGCATAATCACACAATTTTGCATCATTCATAACATCAACTAAATCTTGCAGAAAATCTCATTTAAATGCATAAAATTAACAATGTTTGATTGAATCAAGACAACCATGAATTTCTCATCCGAGCACTTACTTATTGCCTAAGAAATACATGAAAACTAAGTAAAAATAGATGGAAAAGGCTTGTGAAGCTAGCCTAAGATGACTTGTCATCAGTCATGTCATGCGTACGCGTCGCCTGGCGACTTCATATCTACGCGTGCGTGTCTGTCATGTGTGCGCGTCGATCTATGCACTCGAAATCCTTGTTTTTCCATGAGTTCTCTACTTTTCATGCTTTTCTCTTTACTTCTCCCATCCAATACTTGCCTTATGGATCTTAAATCACACAACAAATATATCAAGGCATCGAATGGAATTAAGCTGAATCAAAATTAGCTATTTTATGGCCTAAAAAGCATGTTTTCACTCTTAAGCACAAAATCAAGGAGAATTACAAAACCATGCTATTTCATTGAATAAATGTGGGAAAAGGGTGATAAAATTTCCTAAATTAAGCACAAGGTAAACCAACAGAATTGGGATTTATCAAACCTCCCCACACTTAAACCAAGCATGTCCTCATGCTTAACCAAGAAAGAAACAAAGGGTATCAACATTTATTCAATGTAAACTACCTATATGCAACTGCCTACATGAATGCAACTACTTAGTTAAAACAAATTAATTCCCAAGAATACATATATAAGTACAAGGGCTAGGGGTATTAACCATCTAATCAAGACCACAATTGATTTGAGTTATTGAAAAGATTTTTACAAACTTGCAAGAAAGATGATCATGGGTGGAAACATGCAATTGAGCGATCAAACCCTCACCGGATGTGTATCCACTCTAGTCACTCAAGTGTTTGGGGTTGATTCACTCAATTCTCCCCTAATCATGCTTTCCAGGATTTATTTTTCATCCAACAATCAACAATTATTTCATGCATGCATACAAATATCATGAGGGCTTTCCCATAGGTTGTAATGGGGTTAGGGTCAAGGTAGGATTGTATATGCTTAGGTGGACTAGAATTTGAATCTTTGATCAACTTAAACATCCCAC
>NW_027255713.1:0-10880 GCF_003086295.3 Arachis hypogaea
GGCGACCTTTTCTTCTTTTACTTCACATAGCTTTTCGTCTCCTTGATAGCTGGAAGTTCTCCAAAAGTATGAAAAGCTGGAGGACTTTGTACCAGCCATTCCAGTGTGGTTGAATTTTGTTCAACAGCCCAAGGAATGTTCGCCTTTGTTATGTTATTTCCACTGCTTGAAGTGATTGTTACGACCACGAAGAAACGACGAATCCCAACTACGGATATATAAGAGCCAAAACTACTAAGGGCATTCCATCCAGCGTAAGCATCTGGATAATCTGGAATGCGACGTGGCATACCCGAAAGCCCTAAGAAATGCATGGGAAAGAGGGTCAGATTCACCCCGAAAAAAGTGATCCAAAAATGGATTTGACCTAAAGTTTCAGGGTATGTCCGACCAAAGATTTTACCCACCCAATAGTGAAATCCTGCAAATAAAGCAAAAACGGCTCCCATAGAAAGTACATAATGGAAATGTGCTACCACATAATAAGTATCATGTAGAGCAATGTCTAGCCCAGAATTAGCCGGGACTATTCCAGTGAGTCCTCCTATGGTGAATAAAAAGATGAACCCTACAGCAAATAACATGGGTGTTTTGTATTGTATCGAGCCCCCCCACATGGTAGCGATCCAACTAAAGATTTTGATTCCTGTGGGGACAGCTATGATCATGGTAGCTGCGGTGAAGTAGGCACGGGTATCAACGTCTAAGCCCACAGTAAACATATGATGAGCCCAAACAAGAAATCCAAGAACACCTATACTGATCATGGCATAAACCATGCCTAGATACCCGAAGACCGGTTTTCCCGAAAAAGTCGAAACGATATGACTTATGATACCGGATCCAGGCAGAATGGGAATATACACCTCTGGATGACCGAAGAACCGAAAGAGATGCTGGTATAATATGGGGTCCCCCCCTCCTGCGGGATCAGAAAAGGTTGTATTAAAGTTTCGATCGGTTAATAACATTGTAATAGCCCCTGCCAGTACCGGAAGTGATAATAAGAGTGGGAATGCTGTTACTGGAACGGACCACACAAATAGGGGTGATCTATGCATAGTCATTCCAGGTCCACGCATGTTGGAGATAGTTGTTATAAAATTTATAGAACCTAAAATGGATGAAACACCAGATAGATGAAGACTAGAAATTGCTGAATCAACTGCTCCTCCAGAATGGCTGGTAATACCACTTAAGGGCGGATAGACCGTCCACCCAGTGCCGCTACCCACTTCTACTAAGGCTGAGCTTAATAGGAGCAAGAGACTTGGTGGCAACAACCAGAATGAAATATTATTTAATCGTGGAAATGCCATGTCAGGTGCACCTATCAGAATCGGAACAGACCAATTACCAGATCCACCTATCATCGCCGGCATAACCATAAAAAAGATCATTAAAAAAGCGTGAGCCGTTATTAAAACATTATAAAGTTGATGATTCCCACCAAGAATTTGATCGCCGGGTCGTGCTAATTCCATACGAATCAATACTGAGAAGCATGTGCCCATCACTCCAGCAATGGCACCGAAGATGAGATATAGAGTCCCTATATCCTTGTGGTTGGTGGAGAACAGCCATCGGACCGGATTTGTCATAAAATGGAGAATCTTTCGTTTCCTTCCTTATCAGAGAGGGGCCCCTTCTTAGCTTAGGGAGCGGGGCTTTTTTCTTGAAAAAGGGGGAGTGAGAGGGTAAGGAAAGAGGGGTGGGGAAGGCACTAAAAAAAAAGGGAAAGCCCTCACTTTATTGATGGGAAATTTGGATCCCCTTTTCCTCTCAACCCCTCCCCCCAGGTTCAGGAGAGGGTCAACGCAAGGATCTTACTTCGAAGCAATCTCTGGAGTTTTCCCTTATCCGAACGGGTCTTGCAAGAAAAGATGATTTCATATTGAGCTCCAAATATACGCTATTGGGATAGGATGGTTCCCACTAGCTCTCCCCCCTAAGAACCGCACGTGCGAGTTCCCCCGCATACGGCTCAAGTGGCGAAGGTTTGAAGACGCTCGGCCAACAACGTAAAGGAAGGGGGCGCGAAAGCCTACTTTAGAGAAAGGCTAACGACGCGCATCCGCTGGGAGAGGAACGAATCCTTCGCACTTGGTAAGCGCTTCGCTGTAGCCAAGCTTACAGCTAGCCTATCGCCTAGAGCCAAGCTTCGACCGCGACTGCTCGTCGCTTCTGGGCGCCTTATTCCGTCACCCGAGATCCAAGTCAGCACCGGCAAAGATCTCTTGATTCCTCCCTTACTATTATCACATGCGGGCCGCGACAAGCTACCTGTCGCCTATCTCACCCCCTTTCTTTTCTTATTGCGAGACCTAGATCATTTACTGTCTGGCGATAAAGAAGAGAGGCCAGGCCACATTCTCGTCGGCGATACAAACATCGTCTCCAAGAATGGCATACCTAGTAAAGCGCTGTCCTGGGTACACCTTTTCTGCACAATAAAACATCACTAAGTGATGTGTTAAAGTGAAGAGAGGCCAAGAAGACAGAAAGCCAAGAGGTTGTCCTACTCTAAAGAATACGACACCTCGAACTGAGCGAAGAAAGGTACTTCAAAGATAGATCTGCTGAAGATTGCATCTAAACAATCTCCAACAGACTTACCAAAGAAAGTTCTAATAAGGTTAGTCTTCAGACTTAGGGGCCACCTATCGGTGGCAGACTTCAAGTCAAAAGAATAAACCTTACTGAAACCTTTTCATCTATCCAACGAACGGTCGGAGCTGATTCAAAGTTCCATCCATTGGAATAGACCGAAGCGATGAGGAAATCATGAAGAGGCTTCAATACCCTTTGATTCACAAAGTTACCTATGGCGAATATCCGTCTCTTACCAGCGCCAGCCTCGGTAGATTGCGATAGTCTACCAGGGGAGCCTGAGTCAATAGACTCACCGAAGTGTCTAGACCCGAAAGAGAGTTGATGGTACTCTCAGCGGTCTCTGTAGACTATGGAGATATCTCTTCATTCTTTTGGTTAGAAGGGTCTCGGATAAAGGGGACCTTAGAGGAAACCCTGCATCATAGTCACAATGGCTATTGATGTACAAACCAAACGATTTCATGACGCAGATGGTAGGGTAGAATATTCCTCCACGCGTCTTTTCACCTTTACGGCCTCCACGAAGGTCTCGCTTTCCAGGCTCCCAACGTACCCCTTGACACAAGGGAGTTGAGAGAAAACTAGGAAAGTACCTTAGGATCAGGTCTTTAGATAAAGCGACAATATCATTTCTTAATTGAGACTGTCTTGGCAGACCGGTGGAAGGGGTTACTATCGATTTCAATATCGATCTGTCAATCCGTTTCGCCAGGCGAAGAGCCCGACAAAGACTAAAGAGATATATGAACCCATACATAAGTCGGCCTTCAGATCCTTCTTCATAATCATTTTGTGATGGAAGGAAGGTATAATGGTATCCTGACCTCGTCAGAGACACTGGCACAGGTAATAAACTGTGCGACTTACTGACCCCTGCATACGCTTGCTTACAGCAAGTTGCTGTTTGTTTTTCTTAGAAAGCAGTAAACAGAGGGCTAGATCGTCGGTTTAACTGAATTACCTGTTTGGCAACGAGGTATGCTCCTATACAGAGTTCCTTGGTCAGACCGCCGGTAGCTATTATTAGTATTATCTTTTGATAGATACTAATAGCCCAAGATTTTCAAAAATCTTGTGCCATTTGATGGTCTTAAGATACAACAGTTTGTCAAACAAATACCTGGAAGAATTCTCATGTCTTTCCTTATCAGGTTTGGGTACCTGATGCAGAAGTCAGTCATTGGACTAACCTCCACTGGGACCAGATCACCGCCCTCAAATGTCAATACTAAAGTATAAGGCATTTGCGAATCCAACCGGATTCATTTGACAAACTGGTGTATCTTAATAAACACCAAAACTCGCCTAAACGACTTAATGTCGCATCAGTCGTGGGGGGGCACCTAGTTAACCAAACCAAACAAATGGGACTCCATGCGTCGTGGAGTGAGGTTAAACAACCAAATGTTGAGATAGAAGACCCAGATCTCTCCGGATCTGTATCTCGCTACCGATTGTTCGCCTCATGGACAGTCGGCACCCTTTCTGGCAATCCGACCGCAAGGGGTGATTCATCCCTTACTTACACCAACTGGGTTTCAAAACCCAGTCGATGCCACCCCCTTTCTTATTATTAGTAAGATAGGTTGCCCCTTTCCCCTCTCTCTAAGAAGAAGGTAAGCATCCCTCACTGCCGATCGCCTTCCCTTTAAGTGAGAAGGGGGTGAGCCTTCGCTTTTTGGATCGTCTTCTGCCCAATGTCAATGTGGTACCCTCCCTTTTTTGGTTCCCATTGGGTTTACCTTGTTTACAGGTCGACCCCATGGCAGCAAGAAAAAAAGGCGATCTTGTGCTATACTCCGGTGATCTCTTTCCTACCGAGGCACGCAAACCCCCATCGTGTCCCAGATCACACACATTCCGTAAATCGAAAGGGGAAGCCTACTCATCCATCAGCTCCTCTCGTAGATCGGTGCGGTTTTACGAAGCGTCTAAGCACAGTTCACTCGCGTTGATCAATCAAGAGCTTTGCCGCCACTCCTTAAGGTTACCTGTTTATCATACACTTCTTGCATTGTTTCCCACGCTTCATACCCCCTCTTCTTAAGGTAAGGTAAAGGGCCAGGCATGGTGGGGTAGGAGCATTCTGCCGGCAATCTTTTTGGCTTGACCAAGAAGTCTTATGTCCTCCGAGTCGCACGGCGTTTTAACCGAAAGAACTTCTTTCGCAATTCATGCTTTTCTGTTTTTATGACCAGAAATTGTTTCTTGATTTCCATTTCAAATTGTTCTCTGGACTTTTTATCAATATGAGGTGATCGTAACACAGTATATAAGACTCGTGATTCAGGCAATCCAATCTTCCGTGTGTAAGGCCCAAAATGGTTTTCCAAAAATGGGTGATCAAAAGATCGAATCACTATGCGTATCTTGGTGGTCGTTACTTTTGGTGTTCTTTCTTTTTGGCTGACTCCTCTTCCTGTTCTATTGATCAGAAGCATCCAGCAGCGCCGCGCCAGTAGAAAGAGTTAAGCTACTAAGCTAGGCTGCTGTTGGGGAACTCGGTAGAAGCGATTTTCCGCTTCCGCCTCTCTAGGCTTCACAATGGCTCCCCCCTATATAGATAGAATTCAAAATGAGTCTTCTCCCCTCCACTATAATTAATATAATACGAAAGGCATTTTCAATTCCGAAGGATTAGCCTTTTGTTTGAGCAGGGGGCTTCGAGTCCTGTGTTGACAAAGATCAGATAGGATCCTGCTGTGATCCTCGATCTCTTCCTGAATATTGATCAACGTTCTATCGATAATTCAATTCAAGATCGAGTCGAGGGAGAATGCTGCTTTAAAAAGAAACTTATCCAGAGAAAAAAAATTCCATGAATTAGGAGACCTAATCCCCCAATCCATCTCTCATTAGCGAAAGCTACCTAGTTTTGCGGAAGCCCTCCTTACCTTATGGAGCAGTATAGCACGGTGCTCTTTTTTAGTGTCTTTATCTATATTCGCTGAACACTTCCAATACCTCACCACACCGATTTCACAGCTCGATTAGAGCTGCTCTACTTTCTTCGCAGCTTTCGAGCCTTATCTTGTCTTGCTTGCTCTTCTTTTTTTAAAGAAATTGCTTGAGCGGCTTTCAAAGAAAATCTTACCTTTAGCATAGCAACGGCAGGAGTCTTTCTTAGTGCAATACCTTCAACAACCCTTAAAGCGTGCGGGCGGCCCTAGCATACAGAAAAGAAAGAAGTAGTCCTATTCGAAAACGAAAATGAAGTCCTAGTAGGTGCGATATTGAAGGCCTTGGAGGGCTTACTTAGTGCTTGTGCTAAGGAGTTAAGGGCTAAGGGCTGGAGCGTAGGAAGCATTGGCTATCAGAACCCCCGGAGGGAACTCAAACCTTTCTTGCAAAGCAGCTTCATGAGAAAGAAGTGCAGCAAGCACTTTTTGAGAAAGAAGTTGCATATATTATTTACATTGTATTGGATCCGCTCTTCTGTTAGCATGAACATGAATTAGATTCTATTCGTCTTATTTATTCTTAAGACCACCAAGCTCTCTCGAATGAGTTCTATTTTTTCTGCTTTCGAGATACACTGGGGGCAAAATTTCCTCCTAACTAATAAGTTAAACTTTGTGCCTAGATCGTCCTGAAGACGGATGCGACGGGAGGAAGTGGCATTTGGAAGTGTTGCTGACTTAACATTTAGGTTTCGGCATAACAAAGCTTGCACTGTCTTTTCGCACTTAGGCGCACAGCGTGCCATTGGTAATGATTCTACTACGGTCCCACAAATTCGCAAACTGATCCTAAGTAATCGTTGTTGTTCATTAGATTCCGGAGGAACTACTTCGTTAGGATGGGGGAATTGCTGCGATTCTTCCTGAATAGCCTGGATTCTCCCGTCGAGAGTCACTTTGAAAGTCTTACCTAAACTCTTCCGACTGAATATGATGAAGCCTATAAAACAACGAGCTACTATCATTTCTTCATTATAGATTGAGATCTTCTTTGAACTAAATGCACAAATAGATGGAATAGCAGCAAATAGCATCTTTCTAGCTTGCATATTCGTGGAACTCAATCTCATTTAGAAAGGTTCTCTCTATCTTTCAGCAACTGAACGGGAAGTGGTTTAGGAAAGGACTTTAGAATCAATCGGATGCGCTCGCCCAGCGAGAAAGGCCCTGACCCTGCCAACCAAGTCAAAATCAAAAAGAAAGAAGAGAACGAAAGGAGAAAAGAGAACTTCGTATTTTTGTAATTCTCTAGGAGTCATGTTTAACCTTGAATGCTATTAATAAATTCTACAGCAATAGTCCCTCGGACTCGGAAAGTTATAACGAAAATGGCTAACCCAATAGCTGATTCCGCAGCAGCCACCGTTGAAACCAATGAAGCAAATGATTGACCCATCATATCATCCGAAGAAACGGAAAATACCAAAAAGTTCGAATTCACAGCTAATAACATTGATTCAATTGGCATTGACATAATAGGAATATTTCGTCTATTAAGGAGAATTCCCCGAATACCTAAAATAGAGATGATCATAGAAAAAGTAAAATATTTGATAGGATCCGTTTCGGAAACGTGGAATGGTTGAGAAATTCAAATGTTAGAACTCCAGGATCTATCTAAGCGACTCTACTAGAAGAGGGCATAGTTTCTAAAATTAATAAAGTCATAGACCTCTTCTCCTCATCATATTAAAGGGGCGCTGCTCTGTATGAGGCTCGTACTGCGGAGCAAGCGAAGAATAAGGGCGCGCGTTAGCACTCCTGCAAGAGGCCTTACTCAACAAGCGCACCTTTATTAGTAAGGTTGCCTGTTTCCACTCATTGAGGATTCTATCTACAAAAGAAGGTCAACGGAGGATACTCAAGTAGCTCTCACTGACACCATCTACGAGAAGGTGAGGTCGTCTTTCTTTCCGGCCGCTATACGGTTCGCCTTAAAGCCTTAAAGACGGAGAAAGGGAGGAGCTGTTATCTATGTAATTACGGTCTTTGTTGGCCGGTCGAGCACTCTCTTTTCTTTGCTTTGTCCAATAGAGTCCTACCAAACAAGACTGACTTCTGACCAACCCGCGAGGGGTTGTGAAGTTGGACCAGGTACGAAGAATGAATCTATATCTGTGTACGGTACGGAAGTAGCTGGCCGGCGGCCGCTCAACTGTTCGAGCGCAATACAGTGGTGGTTGGTTCCGATTCGACAAGGGTAGAATGCCTGGTCGAGGGTCCAGTACAGTAGGTAGCAGGCGTGTTCGTTTTGGCTCCCGAGCGAGAACGAGAAATAGGCGCTGCACCATTCTTGCTGCTATGTACGTGAACCTTGACTTGAGAGATTCATCCAATGGAACCCACACTAAAAGGAGGACCACACGGGGCTCGACGAAACAGAAAATAGAAGCATTAAGAAACTTCTTGGGGTTAGCAGTAAAAGAAAGAGCCCGGCATTCATTCATTTCTTCATTCATATTCATAGTTTAGTCTACTAAAATGAAAGAGGGACCAGCCTCATCGTGGTAATTATCGGACATCTCAGATCGTTCACCTCTAATGTGACACGTTCCCTCCCAGTTATATGATCAACGGGATCTGAAAGGCTACCAGATTTTTCTCTTTGGAAACAATTTTAACTAAAAGCTGGTTTAGTATGGGAGTTTTAGCATTTCTTTTACGTAATTTTTCATTGTACCTAGGAATGATTTAGTGTTTGTCGCTGACAATCTAATGGAAAGCGTCATGTGCTGTATTTGGATTCTTCTAAGGAATTGTGAAATGCTCGGGGGGCGCGTTCTTGGTGGCAGCAGTGCGATAAAGCCGGGTCCCGGAAAAAGGTAAGATTACAGTCAAGGAAATCGCGAAGAGAGAGAGGATTCTGGGACGACCCGCCGACTCTATTTCTGGCATAAGTAACAAAAGCTGAATTCATAAAGTCAGAACCATAAATAGAAAGTGCTTTGAACAAGGTAGCAAAGAAAAAAGGGTCTAGCAATCTAGGTGCCTAGCCTTCTATGATTGGCTTTCGAACTTCTTCTTATTCTAAGCTAAGTAAATTCTAGTTTTGAACAGGACATTCTGTTCACACCACACCACACTCTGTCAAGCAAGAAAAGGGGCTAAGTAATGTCGAAATTTCTTTCCATAGGTTTTGCCTTTTGGTCCCTTTCAAATTGGGCCCAGGCCCGCTAGATCTTCGAGTGCAAAATGGATGTCGCTGTTAAGACAACTTTTCGATGTGATTGACCACACCAGATTTCATGCAACTGTGGCTTCTCATGAACGTTTTCATTTTCGGGGGTTGTAAAGTCTAGGTCTTGTGTTCCGGGGAAATTTATTGTATTAGTGGGTCGGTCATTAAACAAATTGAAATTGAAGGAGATGACGGTACGGCTATCTGATATCAGTCTTCACCAAAGCGAATGAAGAACAAAATCTTCCGTCCTGACAGATAAGGATATCCTTTATGTTCTGCTCCTAGGGAAGGCGGGGGCTCAAAAGTTTAGCGTACATAGTACTTAGGATCCCATCCGATTTTAAGATCTTTCGGGAATTCCTCTCTGAACTTGCCCCTTTTCTTTCATTAAAGACCTCTTGCTTCACTCCTTTGGACTTGGCAGTGCTTTTATATAGAAATAGAGTAGATCAGACCTTACTAACTAATAGAAAAATGATGATGTGAATTCTCGGGAGGCAAAAGAGAACAAAAAGACGGAGATAAGATCGGATCTGTCAACTATGAGATATCCTTCTTCCAAAGAGATAGGTAGGCCCGACAACACTTTCTATTCGATTTGTAGCAGCTTAGGGGATATAGGAATTTTATTTGTCTTTCATTTCGATCCCTTGATCCAACCTTCGGCTTTCTCTATTCCTGACTAGAGTTAGAGTGAGTCCTTTACCTTTCCCTTATAGTAATGGCCAACCCTTAGCTTTAACGACTTCTTATTATATGAAATCTTATTATAAGAAAGATTTAAGAAGGCCTTTCTTTTAGTGAAAAACGGATAGTGCAGGATCATTTATCGCCCTATGCGCTTTCTTCGCTCTCATCCCTTGTGCAAGAATCTTACATAAGATACTCCTTCGGACCTGGAAAAACCTCCGAGGGTTTAGAATGAGGTGGCGGACTAATGTCCTTAACTCTTTCAAATGCCCACAACCACAACTGCAGCAACCAGAAGGGACCATGTAACTTTACTACTTGTTCCTGCCCTTTCATCACCGCCATGTTATAAGTTTTCAATCCAATGGCAGTCACAGTGGAAGCCCAGCATATGCTCCTTTCGATGTTAGAGTAAGGGGGCAAATGATTGGCCATTTTTAGATACCATCCTTGGTTTAGAGGTTGGAGCCACAATCACATAGGTTCCCAGAAAATACCAAAAAAATGCTAACCTGGCATTCCTATCTGTCCTCTTTCTTCAGCATCTCTAGCGTCTTTTCATCTCGATCTGATACTCTCTTTGGCAACTCCGCCCCTGTAATAAAGGGACTGAACCTCCATTTTGCATTTTCCTCGTAATGCTAAGATAGAAAGAGCTTTAACAACCAGCGCAAAAAAGAAGATTAGAAGGAACTTAAAAACTAGCAGGGAATACCTTCCTGCTCCACAACTGGGAAGCACTAACTACGTTCCGTAGCCTTATTTCGGGCAGGGCATTTCCTTGCTCCACTTCGTCTAACAGCAAGATCCGCTACCAAAATCCATTAAAGCACCCAGGCGCCTATCCTAGCTTTAATCCAATAGCTTTGCTATAGTAGTAGAAGGGGCTCTCTAAAGGGCAGGGCTTTCATAGAGTTACTTACTCACAAGCATTATAAGAAGAGCGAAGCTAGTCTACTAACTTATGTTATTAGCGTAGAGTAAAGAACTAATAAACTAAAAGACTGTCCCCCCGGCTTGCTGCTCGAAGGCCCTTATTGTGCTAGCTTATTACAGTACTGGAATGGAATAAGGCTAGTACAATCGGGTCATCCGGGCATTCTTTGCTTCCTGTATTGATAATGCTTTCTTGACAGTCGAGAGGAACCTTTTCGTACACGGTGCGTGTGTAAAAGCATGGTTGGAGTTAGACAGACTTTATTCAGCTTGAATGCAGGGTTACTGGTTAGATCCAGATCAGATTTCATATCAGATCTTTCCGGGACGTTTATGCCATTACTGGAACAAATCCCCGGATTAGGATTCTCTAACGCAATTGCCTTCCATGCAAGCAAAGCTGTTTAGTGACTTTTTTTTGTGCTTTATTTAGTTTTTCGTATCAGTTAAGTTTCTGGTCTGTGCCTGAGGCCTGGACCTGAAAGAATTGAATTTAATGG
>NW_027255714.1:0-10712 GCF_003086295.3 Arachis hypogaea
AACCTCCTCCACAACATAGCCTTCAACCATACTCACAAGCCTCATTCCATCAAACACCTTCATATGATCCTAATCTTATCCACCATATGAACCATATGAGCCATACTTAGAACCACAATAATTTCAACCCAATTACTCCCAAGTACCACCTCAATATACACTACCTCCATGCCCTTACCAAGAACAACCACCTTCCTATTATGAACCCTTCCTCCCAAACAATGAACCCTCATATTCACCTCAAGCACCAATGAATGACACTCTCATTTTAATTCTTCAAGGGCAAAGTGAGATGCAAAGGACGACATTAGAATTCGTGGCTGCCTTGACTGAGTTAGTAAGTTGATTAGCTTCCCAATGTTTGGACACTCAAGGAACTCCCACGGTCTCATGCAGAGAATCTAATGAAGAACGGAGTATGCGAGAGAGACTAGAGACTCTGGTGGAAATTGAGAAATGTGACTTTGTACTGGAACAATTGGAGGAAGCCGCATTTGTTGAAGCGGAAGAAGTGGTTGAAGACTTAGGAGATGCTGAACCTCTAAAGGAATCTAGAATTGTAGAGTATTCCTCCAAGAAGCTTGAAATTGATGTGAGGAGGATATTGCACAACCTCCAAGGCATTTTCCTATGAAAAATTGGACGGAATAGATCAAGAGGCAAGTTTCCTTGGTGATGATGATCGTGAATCAAGCCCTCCTAGTAATGAATTTGCATCCACAAGTGAACCCTTGAGTTTGAAGAACCTTCTCCTGTTGAAATTGAAAGCAACATTGAGGAGGATTTTTCTCAACCTCATATTTATGATTTGAGTGATGGAGAAGAGTTGGATGAATTCGGTGAGTAAGAGCTTGAAAGTGAAGAATTTTCAAAAGGTAGAAGTCCTTCGGCAAGGTTGGATAGGAGTTGAATATGCCTTATCAAGATTGTTGGAGACTTCTCTACCTAGTTGACATCTACTCCTTCATTTGAGTGGGTAAAACTTATTTCTCTTAGCTTATTGTCCCACTTGAGTGTGGTATGCTTGAAATGGATGGCTAACTTAGGAGGCTTTGTGGAATGAAGCGTAAGAGAAGGATGTTTAGTGGTTGGCGTTGCAAATCAAGACTCATCAAGGTTGAGATTTCAAGAGCTAGATGCAAGGGTTGGACTAGTGTTCAATTGGTTGGATCTAAGAGAAGAGTTTGGTTTTCATTGAAATTCAGCTTGCTTACCACCCGAGTGAATTACAAGAATCACTTTGAAGACGGATGTGAAAATAAGATATGAAATCCAGGATTACAACATGTATGCCAACTTTGGGAGCTCATCTCTTGTGGAGAACTGATAAACCACTATTTTATGGTTTATCTTGTGCTCAATTGAGTGGTTTTTTATCTACTCTTTACCCACTTATTCATACTATTTGCATGGTTTTATGTGCTTGATTGAAAACATGCTTCTTTGGACTTATAATTGCTAATATTAATCCTCTCTTATCACCATTAGATGCCTTGATATGCGGTCGCCAGTGGCGAAAAAAAACCAGCGTGCAAGATTTTCCCAGCGATTT
Source organism: Arachis hypogaea (assembly GCF_003086295.3). Classification (NCBI taxonomy): domain Eukaryota; kingdom Viridiplantae; phylum Streptophyta; class Magnoliopsida; order Fabales; family Fabaceae; genus Arachis; species Arachis hypogaea. The sequence continues at coordinate 1,553 of NW_027255714.1, forward strand.
CTGGGCTGTTTCTGACCGCAGTTTGCGGCACAGAAATACATTTAGAGGCTATAAAGTGGAGGAAATGCAAATCCATTCATAAAAAAAGCTTTCATATTCACAATTTAGGAGATAGACTGTAGTTTTTAGAAAGAGAGAGGTTCTCTCCTCTCTCTTAGGATTAGATTTAGGATTTCCTTAGTTTTAGTCGTGGATCTCAATCCCAGGTTTTTATTTTATTTATTTCCCAATTAATTTATGAACTTCCATGTTATGATTTGAATATTATTAGTATAATTGAGATATTTCAGACTTAAGATTGCTCTCTTTAATTTATTAATGCTCAATGTTTATCCAAGTTATTTTCATTCAAGTAGGACTTTCTTCCCTTTTTTTGGTTGGATCATTGGAAACACTCGAGTTATCAAAATCATTGTTGATTGAAAATTAGAATTCTTCAAGAATTAATTCGAGTTCCAATAACTCTAGCCTTTCCCAAGGAAAGACTAGGACCCTGAGGAATAAAAATTAATCATCCACTTAACTTACCTTCATAGTTAGAGGTCAACAAAGTTGGAGAAAAATCCAATCTCATTACAATTTATAAGGATAACCAGGATAGGACTTCCTGTTTTCATACCTTGCCAAGAGGTTTATTTTATAGTTATTTATTTATTTTATTCTTCTTATACAACAACTGCTCCCTAATTCTAAAACCCCTAATTACAAAACTCATAACCAATAAACATACCTCCCTGCAATTCCTGAGAAGACGACCCGAGGTTTTGAATACTCGGTTATCAATTTCAAAGGGGTTTGTTACTTGTGACGACCAAAACTTTGTACGAAGGATTTTTTTTGGTTTAGAGATTATATCTACAACGCGACTGTTTTTATGAAATCTTTACTGGCAAAAATCCTAACGTCAAAATGGCGCCGTTGCTGGGGAATCGCAAACGTGTGCCTTATTTTGTTATTGTAAATATTTGCTTTTTACCTGTTTATTTTTTTTATTTTTGTTTTTATTTTTGCTTTTTCGTAAAATTAAGATGTTATTGGTTTTTATTTAGTTATTAAAAAAAATTTTTTTTCAAAAATTTGTTCTTCGTGTTCATCTTGATCTTCAAGTTATTCTTCGCGTTCATCTTGACCTTCAAGTTGTTCTTAGTTGTTTTCTTCATTTTGATCTAAAAATTTTCAGTTTGGTGGTCATTTTATTTTATTTTTCATTAAATTCAAAATTCAAAATTAAAACTCAAATTTCAAATTTCAATAAATTTCAATTTCAAAATTCAAATTAAAAAAAATTTAAATTCAAAATTTCAAAATTTCAAATTTCAATTTTCAAAATTCAAATAAAAATTTAAAATTAAAATCTCAAATTTCAAAATTTAAAATTTCAAAATTTAAATTTCAAAATTTAAATCTTTTTCAAAAAATCATATGTTTTTCAAAATCTTATCTATCTTATTCAAAAATCAAATTTCAATATTTAAATTTCAAATTCAAAATTTAATTTTCAAATTTCAAAATTTAAATTTCAATAACCTTTTAATTTCAATTTGTTTTATTTTTGTTTTTAATTTTTATTTGCTACTATGAACTCTCACTCCTTGGCTATGAGTCTGGTTACAATTATGTTGCAGGAAGAGGAAATTACAAGGAGAACAGGCATCAAGGTTGGAACAATCAAAGATGGGAGGAGCCACAAGTATTTGATCAACCCTCATGGCAACAACCACCTCCAATGGACTATCAACAACCACCACCATATGCCTATAAACCCTTTCCTCAACACAGTTTTGAACCACCATACTCACAAGCCACCTACCCTAACCTGTATCCACCATACCAACCACCCTATGAACCAAATGAACCCTCCTATCCACCCCAAACCCCCATGGAGAAAGCATTGCCGATCTAAACTCTACTTACAAGCTCTCTTCGCCCAAATCAGACCACCAAATACCTTTAACAATCAACCCTCAAGCTTAGTGCCCTTCCTTGTCAACCACAAAATGATCTCTCCATCCCATCACCACCATCCATGGAAGAGCACCCACATCCATCAATCCAAGAGCAACATGATCCCAATGATGCTATTGACATGAAATAAGAGAGAAGGGATCATCTTCGCGAATCCATACTTCATAAGGAGCTAGAGGAGGCCCTAAGGGTGAAGGTAGTAAAAACCCTTGAAGTCGAAGGAGTGGTTGAAGAATTAGTGAAGGAAAAATCAAGGGGTCATCTCAGGAAGCAGTGGATCGATTTCATGCAACTCTATATCAACTAAATCAAGCGATAAGTCAATTAGGTTCCCGACGCTCAGACACTCAAAGTGCTCCCATGGCTTCATGTGGGCAATCTAATGAAGAACGTAGCATGAAGGAGATATTAGAAACTCCAGTGGACCAGTACGGAGCATGACTTTGTACTGGAACAAGTGGAGGAAGCTGTAATTATCGAAGAAGAAGAAGTGGTACAGACTTAGGAGATACGAACCCCATGGGAAAATCAAGACATAGAACCTCCTTCCAAGACGGTTGCATTTGATGTTGAGGAGGGTGTACAACCTCCAAGGCATATCACAGTGAAGACTTGGAAGAGGTGATCAAGAGATGGAGATTCAAGAAGAAGAAGCACAACCTCCATGCCCTTGGAAGGCAATGAAGAGAAGATTGAATTGGAAGAAAGCTACCAAGAGGAAGAGGTTGAATGAAGAAGCTTGCAAAGAGGTGGTAATTATCAGAGAAAAGCACAAGGGAGTGGAGCTTGCAATTTCATTAAAAATACCTCCCCCTAAGTTGCCATCATCCTTCACAACATTCAAGTGGGTAAAATTCATATCCCTTAGCTTTCTAATTCCACTTGAATATGGGCTACTGGAGACGGATGGTCAACTTAGAGCTCTTTGTAACATAAGAGTAAGAGGAAGATGGCCAGTGGTAAGAATTTTCCTGCAAGGTTCATTATGGTTGAAGCTTTAAGTTAAATCAATGGTGGTGTAGAGCTCAATTGAATGGTATAGGAATTGTTTGGACGCTTCAGTGAGAATTCTAAGCTGAATCACCAGATGGAATCATGATAATCAACTTGAAGATGGGTGTAGAAACAAATTTGGGATCCGGAGACTATTGCAATTACAAATTGGTGAAGATTCCTGATGAATACAAGCATAAGCCACCATAACAGGGAGCTCACCAAATGTCCAACTTAAGGACTTTACTAAAATGCTAGTGGGAGATAACCCACCATGGTATGATCGTTCCTTTTTCATTTTTATTTAGTTTTATTTGTTTCAAGTTTTATTTTATTTTATTGAACCTGGAGTTTTCATAAACATTCATATTAGTATTGCATTCTGCATATTGCATTATTAAAAAAAAAAAACCACGCGACGCGGCCAGCGTCACTGACGCGTCCGCGTCACCAGTGCAATGGGAAGAAAAGAAAACAAACAGAAAGTCACGCGAGAGCGTGGCTGGAGGCGTGCCAATGGCACAAATCATCCCACATGACCGCATCGCTGATGCGGACCGCGTCATATGGGAATAATGGCCTCCCACGCGCCGCGTGACCAAGATTTCGACGTCAAATGGTGCACACCCGAAAGTTGTGCGAGAGTGGTCTGGATTGGTGCTGAACGCATAATCCTTCCCACGCGGTCGTGTGACCCACGCGACCGCGTCATATTCCTTTAATGCCCACTCACGCGATCGCATGCCCCATGCGATCGCGTCACTTAAAATTTGGCACTAATATGATTTTGAACAGAGAGTTGTTCGAGTGCGAGGCTGCCCTCGCGCCAGCAGCATAAACTGTGTCACGCGACCGGTGACTGACGCGACCGCGTCAATCCTTATAAGTGCAAGTCACGCGACCGTGTGCCCCACGCGTCCGCGTCGCCTGCGTCGCAAACTTATCTAGATTAGTGCCAATTTTCTTATCTTTCTTCTCTAATCTTAATTTGTCTATCTTTTCTTCTTTCTTTCTTACTTTATTTCTTTCCCTTCTCATTCTTATTATCTTTTATTTTATTTTAATTTATTGCATCCTTTCATTCATTGTATATTTTTATTTTCTTTTCTAAATTTATTATTTTACCATTGGTGTTAATTTTCTTATTTCACTATTGCATCTTCTCTTGAATATTTTGGGTGCTTAGTGACTTGTTTTTATTCTGGTTAGGTATATTATTTAAATCAATGTCTATCTTTATACTTGTATTACTTTTACATTGACATGAATTTTTATATCTCTCCTTACCCACACTCTCTTCCCTATTTTTGTAAATTTTTGCACTCTTGATTTGCCATGTACTTCTACTGTTTCTCATTTGCATGTTGTAGCTACCATGTAAATGAGACCCTTATCCTTTGGCATTAACCCAACCATACTTCATTTATTTTCTTATCTTTATTATTGGGTTACCTTTCTTCCCTTTTCTTTCAGGATGGCCACCCGGAAGGGAACCGAAAGACGTTTACAAGGGGAGACAAACAAGTCCATCTGCACAATCCTTGAAGCAAAGCATCAGTTGGAACAACCCGTCCACCTGCACATCTCAGCATGCACCGAGGACGGTGCAATCTTTAAGTGTGGGGAGGTCGATACCGATCTCCATGGTTAGTTATTTTCTTAACACCAATATATTACTTTGTTTGTTTGTTCATTGTTCATTTGCATTTTGATTGCATAATTATTTGATTTTATGCATATTTTACCACTTGGTTGAAGTAATATTTTCTTTTCAAGAAACCTTTAGAGCATTTCACTAATTTAAATAAATTTAATGTTACACTTGTTTGAAGAAATATTATACTGGAACATGGTTTAGAGCTCGAACACACAAAACCTGTGAGATTTTTTAGCCTATTTGAATTGGTTGCATTTTAGCAACCAATATTTTATTTTTGGTGTGTTTTTCTATCTAAAATTGTGATCTTTGTCTTGCTTAATTCTATATTTCCATTATTTGATGTATGCATACACTTACATGATTGAGGCCTTTGTTTCACTGAGCTTACATACCCATATGGCCTTACCTTTTTATTATTCTTTACAAACCAATGTTGAGCCTATTATACCCCTTTGTTCTTTACTTTAGCACATCATTAACTCTAAGCGGAAAACAATAATGTCCTTAATTTGAATCCTTAGTTAGCTTAGACTAGTGAGAGTGCTCATAAATTAAGTGTGGGGAAGTGAATTTGGAAACATTTGGTTTGAGAATTGAGTATGTTAGAATTTTCTGAAAATGTGAAAAAAATGTTTAGGACATGATTCATGCATCCAATAAATTAATCATATGCATTGAGAAAAATAAAAGAAAAAAATATGCATATAAAAAAAAGGAAAAAGAGAAAATAAGAAAAAGGGGACAAAATGGCCCAAAGTAAATGTTGAAAACAATGCATATGTGCTGTACTTGAAATTAGAATGCATGAATATGTGGAAAACATGGTTAATGGATGGTTAGATATTGTATTATGATTACATGGATTGTCTAAAGTTAGGTGGAAAGTTTAAGTTAATTAAGGATTCAGATTTTAGTCCACTTGGCCAAATACAATCCCACCTTGACCCTAACCCCATTACAACCCTTAAAAGACCTCTTGATATGTGTATTTGTGCATTAAATTTATGTTGATTGTTAGATGAAGAGCAAGCTTAGAAGCAAGGTTAGTGGAGAATTGAGAGAATCGAACCTAAAACACTGAGTGATTAGAGTGTATACACTACCAGTGAGATTCGATGCTCATTCTTGTTTCCTGCTTTCATGAGCTATTTTCTTCTTGCAAGTCTATTTGTACTTCATTTCATGATTTGAATTAGTGAAATCCAGTTATATTTCTTCTTGAAGGATTTGTTTACTTTTAACTAAGTAGTAGAATCATTTTGCATATAGTTGCATTCATATAGATAGGTTGCATTTCATACTTTTTACATTCCTCTTCATCTTTATAGCTTCTCTTGAGCTTAGCATGAGGACATGCTATTGTTTAAGTGTGGAGAGGTTGATAAACCACTATTTTATGGTTTATCTTGTGCTCAATTTAGTGGTTTTTATCTACTCTTTCCCCACTTATTCATACTATTTCCATGGTTTACATTTACCTTCCTAATTATGTGCTTTGATTGAAAACATGCTTCTTTGGACTTATAATTGCTAATATTAATCCTCTCTTATCACCATTAGATGCCTTGATATGTGTGTTAAGTGATTTTAGAGATTACTGGGCAGGAATGGCTCAGAGGATGGAAGGAATACAAGAAGTTGGAGAAATTGCTAAGCTGTCCAGCCTGACCTCTTCGCACTCAAACGGCTATAACTTTAGCTACAGAGGTCCAATTGACGCGGTTCCAGTTGCATTGAAAAGCTAACGTCTGGGGCTTCAATTTGATATATAATATGCCATAGTTGCCCTGACGCTAGGTGACGCGACTGCGTGCTCCATGCGGACGCGTTGCAGTGGCGAAAAAACCAGCGTGGCAGATTTCTTCTCCAGTGAATTCTGGGCTGTTTCTGACCCAGTTTGCGGCCCAAAAAACACATATTAGAGGCTATAAAGTGGAAGAATGCATCCAGTCATAAAAAAGCTTTTATATTCACAATTTTAGGAGTAGATGTAGTTTTTAGAGAGAGAGGTTCTCTCCTCTCACTTAGGATTAGGATTTAGGATTTCTCTTAGTTTTAGGAGTGGCTCTCAATCCCAGGTTCTTTATTTTTATTTATTTTCCCAATTTAATTTATGAACTTTTTCATGTTATGATTTGAATATTTTATTTAATATAATTTGAGGTATTTCAGACTTAAGATTGCTCTCTTTAATTTATTAATGCTCTGTGTTTATCCAAGTTATTTTCATTCAAGTAGACTTTCTTCCCTTTTGGTTTTGGTTGAATCATTGGAAACACTCGAGTTATCAAACTCATTGTTGATTGAAAATTGGAATTCTTCAAGAATTAATTCGAGTTCCGATAACTCTAGCCTTTCCCAAGGAAAGACTAGGACCTGAGGAATAAAAATTAATTCATCCACTTAACTTACCTTCATAGTTAGAGGTCAACTAAGTGGGAGAAAAATCAAATTCTCATTACAATTGATAAGGATAACCAGGATAGGACTTCCTATTTTCATACCTTTCCAAGAGTTTATTTTATAGTTATTTATTTATTTTATTCTTCTTATGCAACATACTGCTCCCTAATTTCTAAAACCCCTTATTTACAAACTCATAACCAATAATAAGAACATACCTCCCTGCAATTCCTTGAGAAGACGACCCGAGGTTTGAATACTCGGTTATCAATTTCAAAGGGGTTTGTTACTTGTGACAACCAAAACGTTTGTATGAAAGGACTTTTGAAGGTTTAGAAACTATACTAGCAACGAGGATTTATCCGCAAATTTCTAGACCACGCAAAAGTTCTCTCATCAAGAACCTCACCAAGGCTTGGTGAAATCGGTTGAAAATTCTAACAACCACTTGAAGATCAAACACTCTTGGGAGTTCAAGGATGAATTTAAGCACAAGCCACCATGACAAGGAGCTCACCAAGTGTCCAATTTAAGGACTTTAAATAAAAGTGCTAGGTGGGAGACACCCCACCATGGTATGATCTTCCTTATCTATAGTTTTCTTTTACTTAGTTTTAGAATCTTTAATTGATTTCTTGAGTTCGCTTCGATTGTTTTGTGTTATATTTGCTTTTCCTGATTTTGCTTTAATAATAAAATAAAAATTTGATGCTGCTGCTCTCTGGTACAAAATCCAGAGAGTTGTGCTGGATTCGTGCAGGTGGGGTGCTAGGCGCACAACCCAACCCACGCGTGTGCCTCGCTGACGCGTACGCGTCATGTTACTTTATTGGCCACCCACGCGTGAGCATGCATGACGCGCACGCGTCGCCTCTTAATGCTGCTCTGGTACAAAATCCAGAGTGTTGTAATGGAACTGTGCAGGTTTTGTGCATCCAGCACGAATAGTTATCACGCGTACGCGTGACCGACGCATACGCGTCCCACCTTTCTACTGCACACCATGCGTACGTGTGGTCGACACATCCATGTCACATCCCTGTCTCTTCTTTCTTTATTTCTTTCCTACTTCTTCTTCTTTCTTTCTCCCTTTCTTTTTCTCCCCTCCTCCCATTTCTTTCTTCCCTTTCTATCTTCCCTTCTCCCTCTTTTCAAAGTTTCATTTCTAATTTTTTTTCTCATCTTTCATTTTCTTTTGTCTCTTGCATTTGCATACTTTCACTCATTACATTTTAACTTTGTGCTTTTTCTTATTTTCTTTTCTAAGTTTGCTATTTTTCCATTGGTGTTGAAAGTTCTTACTCCACTGTTTACTATTTCTTACATTGTTTTGGTACTTCGTGACTTGCTTTGTGTTGTTGGGTGATGAAATTTTTAGGCTAAGGCATAATATCTGTTGCTACTTGCATTCTTTGTGCATTGATACGAAATCACGTTGTCTTTTATGACCCACTTTTTCTTTCTCATTGTTGCAATTCTTGCACCATTGATATGTCGTTCGCTTATATTATTTTCTCAGTTGTATGTTGTAGCTACCATATAGTTGAGAACCTCATTATTATTTGGCATTAGCCCCACCTATATTTGATTTGCTTTGAGACCTTTATTTTTGGGCTTAATCTTCCGTTTTTTTCTCCCCTTTCAGGCTGGCCACCAAGAAGGGAAAGGAAAAGCTTTTACATGGGGCGAACAACAAGTCCCTCCAAACAATCTTTTGAAGGACCTTATTAGTTGTAGCAACCCACCCTAATCCACCTTGCTCATCTTTGCATGCATTGAGGACGGTGCAATATTTAAGTGTGGGGAGGTCGAGACCGACTTTCGTAGGTAACTACTTTCTTTTCCAACACCAATTCCTAATTTTCTTTGTTAGTTAGTTGTTGCAGTGCATGATAGATTGTATTATAGTTAGAGTTCGTGTATATTTTAACACTACTTCATTGAAGTAATAATTTCTTTTCCAAGAAATTATTTTAGGGTATTTCACTAATTTGAATTAAAATTTTTGAACTTGCTTGAAAAAATTTATTTTAGAACACGCTCTTAGAGCTAGAACACACAAACCCAGTGAGATTTTGAGCCTATTGATTGGTTGCATCTTAACAACCAATATTTTGATTTGGTATGTGTTGTTCTCTC
>NW_027255715.1:0-10659 GCF_003086295.3 Arachis hypogaea
ATGTTTAATTATTATCAACTGTAGAAGCTCAAATTAAAAATTCATATGAGTGTTTAGAGATATGACTGATTGTGTGGACATAAACACTCGCAATACTGGTGTTACAACCAAATCTTATAACTATTTATATTAATGAGTAGATACTAAGCCAAGACACTCTAGGAAATCACACTAAGCACTGACCTAATACACTATAATATAATACCCTACACACTATATTCTGCTTTCCTATGAAATCATGGAAACTTAGTGAGTTTCTTTAACAATAGCATACACTCAAAACCAAGATAAATAAGAAACTAACTATCATTATGCATCCATTATAGAAACTGAGGATGTTCTGACTTAAAACAAAATACAGTAACATAGACAGACACAAAATAAATTTTTTGGAAACATAAGCTTGAGACCTAGTACCTAAAGTTGTGAAACATTGGATGAGTTTTCACATAGGTGTGGGGTAACTGGTTACACAATATAGAGACTTTCAGAGTGCATGGTCATGGACTTGACGTGTACATTTTGTTGCCAAGTACGGTGCATCAGGTGCTCCGTCCTAGTTCTGTTTCACTTAAGTCTTGAAAGCAAAAGATCTGTCCTATCAGCATCATTGGATCCTCCAAAACGACTCCTACACTCCATGATGAAAATGATATCCTTTCTGATGAACATAGATGGGTTGTAAGGGATGCCAAGTCCTGTAACTCGGATCCTCTTATCCAACAAAGCTTGTCCTATCCATCATGCTTAATGTCCCAAACTATAACTTCCCTTGAGAAGCCTATATTACGGTAGGATATAAAACCAACCCCATGCAGATTTGTAAGAGAGTGATAGGTTGATCTTGCATCAATTGGAATAATGCTTTCAAAAACCTACCTTTGTATCATGGAGAAAGATATTATCAGTGATGGTTCAGTAAAGTTGGTTCCTTCCTAGCCAATCCAGTAAACAATTCCATCAACAACGATAGACTTTGGTCCCAACTTTTGCACGTCACTGGTGAATGATTCGGAATCACACTTGTCATTCACAAATGAAAATATAGACTCCAGCCATGGTCCTATGTATGTAATGGCACTTAAAGACATGCACAAATACATATTTCATCAAATATATTTCATAGCATACAAATTGATACATAGAATCATACAAATACCCAAATGCATAAACTAAAACAGCATGACGATAGTGTTTTTTGGACTCATCAAATACATATTTCATCTTTCCAGTGAGTGGATTTCATATGAGTAGCCTTGAGTTAAGTCCTCCTTGAGATAATTTTATACAAAGAACTCCATGGTCTGAGCTAATAAGTGAGTAAAAACCAAGCTGGTTGATCACAATTGGGAGGTTGAGCTGCAGGTGCACTCTATCATTTACATCAGCACGAATGAACCGTTGAGAATTTTTGTCTGCTGGAGGGTTCCCAACACCAACAATGACCTTGGTGTTTTGACCCTTTGTTCAGCCCAGTTCCGCTTCACAAAGTATGGTGTGTTAAGCCTGAAATTCCAAGACTTGTTGAGTGTCCTACATCTACCAACAGTCTTAGGATTAGCCTTAGTTAAGATCTTCCACACTAAGTCATCACCAAGATATGGTAACAAATATTTTTTTGGAGAAATGTCACTCATTTGTGTAATGCAGCTTGAAAATTTCTTAGTGAAGTTTCTAAGTAAAGAGGAGTGTTTATGTTTTGTGCTTGTGTCCATTGGATTGGATGTCGTTTATATACAAAATGATAGGAGGTGTATTTCATGCAATCCTAAATCTATTTTGAGGGTTTAGACTACTTCATAATACATATATTCCTTTTGTTTATTTACGTTGTAGTTGATTGGTCTATAACAACTATCTACTACATGCATCGATACTTGCATCATATCTATATAGTGATTTTCAAATACCCATGGCTTTTCTTTTGTTATAATCTGTCAATGCTTTATTTATATGTTTGTTAACCTAAAATATGAAACATGTTAAGTGACGTGACATAACATCTGGTTTGCACATTTAACCAAGACGATATACACATTGCCATTTGCTAATTCTCCCTATATACTTGGGACTTTTTTACTTAATTATTAATTGTCACTATTAACTTATAAAGCTAAAAAAATAATTGTTTAATAGACCGAATGTGTAGTCTCCAAAAACTACATATAGTGGTTGGTAACTATGCTCATCCTTGCATACTTTTGTGCAATGTGCTTTGAGTTGACTAAAGACAGGAAAGACTGATTATATGTATAAATAAAACCAGTAAAATCAGCTTTCATTTTCTTATATTTGAATGCTTAGAAAAGTAAAAAAACTTTTTGGCTAATGTATATATACTTTTATATATATGATTACTTAATATGTATATGTTGTGCAATGAGCTTTGAGTTGACTAAAGAAAAAAGACTAATTATATGTATAAAGAATACCAGCAAAATCAACTTTCATTTTCTTATATTTGAATACTTTGAGAAGTAAAAGAACTTTTTGGCTAATGTATACATACTTATATATATATATGATTACTTAATATGTATATGTCATAATGATTTTACTGCTATCTCTGTATACCCTCTTCGAAAAAAATTTTTTTTGATGAGAATGGACTACAAACTCTTGGTAAAAGTAAATGAGTTTGAATATATATTAAAATATTTATGTGGATTCGTGCTTGGATCACTGGAAATAGATGATAGTGATTATGATTTGATTGCCAGTCTTATGTGTTTTATGACTGATAAACCCCATTTTGAGAGTTTATCTTGTATCGATTTCAGGGGTTTTATCAATGATTCCACACGCTTTTCATATGAAAATAAAAGACTTTGTGTTCCTTTCCTAACTTTTGCCTCATGGATGAAAACATGCTTATTTTGCACTACATTAGATACATTTCTAATCTTCTCTTGGTGCCATTCGATGCCGTAACCTGTGTGTTAAGTGGTTTCAGAATATAGGGCAGGGATGAACCGGAAGAGGGAAGGAGAATGGGCGCGAAGGAAAGGAGCATGAGAAATTGAGCTTTGGAAACTTCAGCAAGGGCGCGTGCGCGTACTTGGCGTGCCCGCGTGGATTGCGCGGCTAGGAGCCAAGCCACGAGCCGGCTTGTGTAGCGGCTAGGCCACAACCCCCATGGGCGCGCACGCGTACGCTGCGCCTCCGCTCACATTGCAAGATACCCCAGTGGCGCGCACGCGTGCTTTGCGCGTGCGCGCCGATGCTCGAACATGATTTTTTTAGAAGTCACGTGACCTAGGCGTGGAGACAGTTGGAGATCTCATCTTGGGGGAAGTGCCTTGGCGAGAAGAGCTTAAGAAGACCAAGGGTTGAAGGGTTAAGGACTTTTGGCTCATTTTTAGATGGTTCTAGGTTTTTTTTTGGCATTTTTAGTTACACTCTTGGGTAGAGAGAGAGAGGGAGATTCTAAGCTCTCATGAGGGTTCATCTTTATCCATTTTCTGAATTTTCCATCACACTTTGGTGAGATCCATTGCAATTCTCAATTTACTTGTTCATGTTATAGATCTTCTTCTCCAATTTCAATTAGTGCTTGTAATTGCTCCATCCTCATAGATCCTAGATTCAACTTTGTAGTTTTGGATTTTTTCCCATTTCTTGAGAAGTTCATTTCCATTGTTGTTCTTTGTTAATTGTTGATAGTTCCTTGCGTTGAAGCACTTTCAATTCTACTTCCTTCTCATTTTTACTATGCCTTTTATCCTTGCTCATCAATTGTTTGATAAAATGCCAACATTAGTTATGGAGTAAAAGTTTCTTACTTGGCATAGGGTTTGGGTCATTAGAAAGAGTTGAATAGTTTATGTCAATTGTTGATTTGGAATTAGAAATTGCTAATTGACTTGGAGTGCACTAAAGCTAGATTTCTCTAAGGTGAAAACTAGGACTTGTGACTCAAGTTAGTTATCCTCATTTGACTTTCCTCTATACCTAGGGGTTGACTAAATGAAGCAAGGCCTAATTGTTGTCATCATTGAAGGGACTATAAGGATAGAATTTCTAATGCCAACCCTAGGCCAAGTCTTCTAAAAATTGATTGCTTGTTTGTCATTGATTTTGCTAAACCTTCAAAGAACCACAACAAGGCTTCCTAATCAATAAGATGCATGCTCTAGCAATTCCAAGGTAGGACGACTCGGGGGACTAGTACTCTCGGTTATAGATTGTAGGATTGTTTGATGCGAAGTTTGAATGTTGATTAGACTATACTCACGATTATATCCATTATTGAATTCTATATCGGCATGACAAATTTCGTTTATCAAAATGGCGTCGTTGCCGGGGATTTTTGCTTAGTGTGCCATGTTATTGCTTAGAGTAGTTATGTGTGCATGCATATAGTTGCATCTTTTTGTGATTCTTTGTCCAAGTGACCAACCCTTCATTGTCACCATGAATTTCACTTCCCCTTCATTGCATGACGCGTTCACAACCGAATCCGAGCTTAGTCCCCTTTGATCCAGAAATAGAACGAACTTTGTTTCACATTAGACAAGCTCGGAAGCGGTTAAGGTTTGGACAAGGTGAAGAGGTTTTCACCACCTCAACCACCTTACTAAAAGTGAACATTGAACCATCACTCAACGAAGGCAATAATCATTCTCCCATCAAAATCACTAATAATTCTTTTTTTGTTTTAGGTGCTAACGCCATGGATGCTCCAGGGAGAGTTACTATCAAGGAAGCGGGTGCACCGGATTATGTCCTTCAACCCCTTCATGTAACTCACCCCAATTTGAATGCAAATTTTGAACTCAAGACCGCTTTGATCAACCTCCTACCCAAATTTCATGGGCTTCCCGCACAAGACCCTATTCGACATCTCAAAGACTTCCATCGTATATGCTCAACAACTAGACGGGAAGGGTCCGATGAAGTCACTATATGGTTGTTCGCTTTCCCTTTTTCTCTTGAGGACAAGGCTAAAGAATGGTTCTACACTTTATCTAGTGAAGTCACCTCCAATTGGGACTTGCTTAGACGAGGATTCTTGGATAAATTCTTGCCCCCGGAGAAGATGGATAGGCTAAGGAAGGAAATGTCTTGTATTGTACAAGGTGAAACGGAACCACTGTACGAGTATTGGGAATGGTTTCGTAAGCTACTAGACGCATGCCCTAATCACATGCTTGACACTCAAGTATTGCTTGGATACATATGTCAAGGGATGCGAGAACAAGATAGAACCCTCTTGGACACCTCTAGCAATGGTTCTTTGTCTAAATATAAAACAACGGAGGAGGCATGGCAACTCATCATTGATTTAGCCGAATCCAATCAACATATGAGACGAAGAGTCAACCGCCCAAGAGCCGTGAATGAGGTATCCACTAGTAGCGAAACCACCGCTCTAACCAAATCCTTGAGCGAAATGACATCCGTCTTGAGGCAACTCCAATTGAGCCAACAACAACCACAACAACCTCAACCTCAACCATATCAACAACACTCTCCACCCCCCTCAACAACACAACAACAATTGGTCCCTCAAAAAGTGTGTGGCATTTATTCTTGCTATTCCCACTACACGGACGAGTGCCCAAGCCTTCAAGAGGACAACACTTTGGCCGCTACCCACAATTTCTATGACCGCCCATATCAAGGGTACAACCAAGGCGGTAATCCTAACCAAGGGCAACCTTATCAAGGAGGAAGCTACAATTAAGGGAGTGGGTACCACAATCAAAATTGGAGAGACAATCATCAACAAGGAAATAGGGACAACAACAACAATGGAGGAGGTCAAAGATGGAACAACAATTCACAAAACCGGCCACCATACAACCAACACAACCTACCATACAACCAACAAAACCCATAAAGAAACTACCAAACATACCAACCACCACATCAAAGACCACCACCCAACCAATCACAAGCTCCTCAACTCACATATCCAACCGCCCCCTCCAATCAAGATGAAACACTCCGGACCATCATCCAAGGCCAAAAAGAACTACAAAACACACTTGCTTCCGGTCTCACCGGCCTCACCTCTACACTACAAGCTCTTCTTGCATGAATGGACACATCATCAAATCCCACTCCTCAACCCCCAATCCAAAGCGTCATTCCCTCTTAACCTCAACCCAATCCTAAGGGGGGCATCAATGTCATCACCTTGAGATCCGGAACACAATTAAAAGAGAAGGGAGAAAAGGATTTAAAGCCCATCACAATCACTCAAAGGAGGAGAGAATAGATATAGAAGAGGTAGTGGAAGAGGAGACACCACAAGTCATAGTTGAGGATGAAACTCAACCAACAAAAGAGACTCCCAAGACCAAGAGAACTTTGGAAGAAGAAATTGCTCAACCACTCCCATTTCCAACACTTGCAAAGAAAGCTAGGAAGCGCATAGAACTCGACCCCAAAATGGTAGAAATGTTCAAGAAAGTCGAGGTAACCATCCCCCTCTTTGACACTATCCATCAAGTTCCTAGATATGCAAAATTCCTTAAAGATCTATGCATGAACAAGGATAGAATTCTTGAATTAGAAACCATCCCATTGGGGAGTTCTATTTCCGCTTTAATGGGAGCATTGCCCGAGAAATGTGATGATCCGGGCCCTTGCATGGTCACTTGAACCATCAATGGAGTTCAATTCGTAGATTGTATGTGTGACCTCGGAGCATGTGTTAGCATCATGCCTCTATCCGTCTACAGGGTATTGAAGTTACCACCACTAAAAAGGTTGACGGCGAGATTTGTCCTAGCGGATAAAAGCATAATAACCGTGACGGGTGTCGCGGAAGATGTATTGGTGAATATCAAAGGGTTGGTATTTCTGATTGACTTCTACGTCCTTGAAATGCCATCAAGTGAAACCGAGAGAGCATCATCCATCCTACTTGGAAGACCATTTTTGAGAACTTCTAGATTTAAGCTAGATGCTTACTCGGGAACATACTCATTTGAGATAGATGGGAGAGTCGTAAGTTTTAGCCTAGAAGAAGCAATGAAGCATCCACCGGAAAATTACTCTCTATTCCGGTGTGACCCAATTGACAACATTGTTGCCGAAGTGCACCTTGCAAAGTTAGATGAGAAGTACATGATTGGAGAAGCAAATGAAGATCCAAGCAAATTAAACACCACACACCATACAAACCATCCGGAAACTCAAACATCAAATCATGACAAAAAGATGGAATTGAAGCACTACCCCCACCTAAGGTACTCATATCTTGATGAAGCCTAAAAGCTCCCCGTGATAATCGCACAAGAGCTAACTCCTCAACAAGAAGAAAAGTTGCTAGAGGTATTGAGAAAAAATAAAAGGGCAATCGGGTGGAGTTTGGCGGATCTAGTGGGAATAAGCCCCCAAGTATGCAAGCACCACATATTCTTGAAGAAGGAGCAAGACCGGTCCGACAACCTCAAAGGAGACTTAATCCAACCATTCTTGAGGTGGTGAAAAAAGAGGTCACTCGGCTACTTGAAGCGGACATCATCTATCATATCTCGGATAGCGAGTCGGTAAGCCCGGTCCAAGTGGTGCCAAAGAAATCCGGGGTGACCACAATCAAAAATGAAAGCGGTGAACTTATAGCAACAAGAGTGCAAAATTCTTGGAGAGTATGCATAGACTACCGGAGGTTGAATGCGGCCACAAGGAAGGACCACTTTCCACTACCGTTCATCGATCAAATGCTTGATCGACTAGCCGGTAAATCATATTATTGCTTTCTTGATGGTTACTCCGGATACTTCCAAATACACATTGCTCTAGAGGACCAAGAAAAAACAACATTTACTTGCCCCTTTGGAACGTATGCTTACAAACGTATGCCATTTGGCCTATGCAACGCGCCAGCAACGTTTCAAAGATGCATGATGAGCCTATTTGCGGACTTTCTAGAGTAATGTATGGAAGTCTTCATGGACGACTTTAGCGTGTACGGTGATTCATTTGATCATTGCTTAGGTAACCTTGAAAAAGTCTTAGAGAGATGCACCAAAACAAACCTTGTCCTAAATTTTGAAAAGTGTCATTTCATGGTCAAACAAGGCATTATTTTGGGGCACATAGTTTCAAAAGAAGGCATCTCCGTAGATCCGGCAAAAATAAATGTCATATCTAGTTTACCTTACCCCTCCTCCGAGAGGGAAGTCCGCTCTTTTCTTGGACATGCAGGATTCTACCGGAGATTCATCAAAGACTTTAGCAAGGTAGCCATACCTCTCTCTCGGCTACTGCAAAAGGACACTGAATTTGAGCTAAGCAAGGAATGTATGGAAGCATATGACAAACTTAAAGTGGCATTGACACAAGCTCCTATTGTGCGAGGACCGAATTGGGCTCAACCATTTGAAATCATGTGTGATGCTTCGAATTATGCGATAGGGGCCGCGTTAGCACAACGTGAGGGTAAGACTCCCTATGTCATAGCTTATGCTTCAAAACATTAGACGGAGCCCAATCCAACTACACTACTACCGAGAAGGAACTCCTAGCTATTGTTTTTGCTCTAGACAAGTTCCGAGCCTATCTTCTTGGTTCAAGGTAGTAGTGTTCTCGGATCACGCGGCACTAAAGTATCTGTTGGCCAAAAAGGAATCAAAACCGAGATTAATTCGTTGGGTGCTTTTGTTACAAGAATTTGACTTGGAAATCAAGGATAGGAGTGGTTCCCAAAACTTAGTGGCGGATCATCTGAGTCGCCTGAACACACAAAGCGACACCACTCCTATCAATGACTACTTCCTCTAGATAGTTTGCACGCAATCTCGGAAGTGGTTCCTTGGTATGCCCCGATAGCAAACTACTTGGTTTCACGCACCTTCCCTCCCAATCTCAACAAACATCAAAAGGACAAGCTGAAAAGCGAATCCAAATACTATGTTTGGGACGATCCCTTTTTGTGGAGGTGTAGAGCGGACCAAATAGTGCGACGGTGCATACCTCAAACCGAATTCCAACAATCTTAGACGCTTGCCATTCTTCCGAAGGAGGTGGCCACTACGGCCCCCAAAGAACGGCAAGAAAGGTCCTTGATTGCGGATTTTGGTGGCCAACCCTTTTCAAAGATTCTTCCTCTATTGCAAATCTTGTCCCCAATGCATTCGGTTTGGAAATATTTCTAAGAAGGACGAAATCCCCCAACAAAATATGCTTTTTTGTGAAATCTTTGATGTATGGGGAATCGACTTCATGGACCATTTCCAAATTTCAATGGCTTTCTCTACATCTTGTTAGCCGTCGATTATGTGTCAAAATGGGTGGAGGCAATCCCCACCCGACGGATGATGCCATGTTGTTTATTCTTTTGTGAGGAATAATATCATTTGTCGTTTTGGCTCCCCAAGAGCAATCATAAGTGATCAAGGATCCCATTTTTGCAACAAAAAAATGGACGGCCTCATGAGAAAGTAGGCATCATACACAAATTCGCCACGGCCTACCACCCTCAGACAAACGGCCAAGCCGAGGTGTCTAACCGGGAAATTAAACATGTGTTGGAAAGGATTGTGAAGCCGAATAGGAAAGATTGGAGCCTAAACTCTCCGATGCACTTTGGGCATATCGAACGCTTATAAAACACCCATTGGCATGAGCCCTTTTAGACTTGTATATGGTAAAGCATGCCATCTACCGGTAGAAATCGAACACAAAGCTTATTGGTCATAAAGGAATGCAATATGAGTTGGGTGGAGCCGGAGTAGAGAGAAAGCTTCAATTGGCGGAATTGGATGCTTGAGATTAGAAGCCTATGACAATTCTAGACTCTACAAGAAAGATGAAAGCATTCATGACAAGAACATTAGGAGAAGGGAATTTGGACCCGGTGACCTAGTGCTCCTTTACAACTCAAGGTTGAGATTACTACCCGGAAAGCTTAGATCAAGATGGGATGGACCTTACCAAGTAGAGAAAGTAGAACCTTACGGGGTCTATCACTTGCGCCACCCATCAAGTCCGGACATTTTCAAGGTAATGGGCACCGTCTCAAATTGTACCATGGTGAGCAAAGAAAGAACTCTAAGGAATTTGAAGTGTTCCTCTTGAGGGACGCATCTCTTGAACAAGAACTTTGAGCTAATGGACGTCAACTCAAGGACGGTAAACAAAAGTGCTAGGTGGGAGACACCCCACCATGGTAAGATCTACCATTTGTACATACCATCGAATTCTTCTTTGATTGATACTTGTTACTACTTGACTTCATGTTTGGTAGCTAGGTGATCGTGAAGTTGTAGTTAGATTTCGTTTCAAATTTTGTTTCATTTGTTGAGTTCATTTGGTCTTTATCATTCAAACATCTTCTATAGTCCTAAAATGGTTGTTTGGAGGGTTGGAATGCTGAAGTGGTGCGAGAACATGCAAATTTGAAAAGGCACCCTTCTGCGCGTGCGCGCACCTACGCGCACGCGCCCATGAAGCATTTCCGACAACCCACGCGGACGCGCGATGTGCGCGGACGCGCGGATTGCACGAAGTACCCCTCCATACATATTCCAGAGAATTAGGCCACTCTCGCGCCTGCACTAAGCCACCAGCCCACCACCTCTGACGCGTGTGCGCACTAGGCGCCAACGCGCCCACATGCCCGCAACGCGAGGCACGCGACACGCGCCCATGCCGCGCACGCGTCCCGATCGCCCCCTGTGCAATCCTGGTACATATTCCAGAGAG
>NW_027255716.1:0-10482 GCF_003086295.3 Arachis hypogaea
TGATACAATAAACTATATCTAAAAACAATACAAAAAACATATAAATTATCCGCTCATCACAACCAAACTTAATTATTGCTTTCCCAAGCAACTGAAAATCAAAGGATAAAAGAAGAGAATATACTATAAATTCCAAAATATCAATGAAACTTAGCTCCAATTAGATGAGCGGGACTAGTAGTTTTTTGCCTCTGAACAGTTTTGGCATCTCACTTTATCCTTTGAAGTTTGGAATGATTGGCATCTATAGGAACTCAGAATTTAGATAGTGTTATTGATTCTCCTAGTTCAGTATTGTTGATTCTTGAACATAGTTACTTTATGAGTCTTGGATGTGACCCTAAGCATTTTGTTTTCCAGTATTACCACCGGATACATAAATGCCACAGACACATAACTGGGTGAACCTTTCAGATGTGACTCAGCTTTGCTAGAGTCCCCAATTAGAAGTGTCCAGAGCTCTTAAGCACACTCTTTTTTGCTTTGACCACGACTTTAACCACTCAGTCTCAAGCTTTTCACTTGACACCTTCACGCCACAAGCACATGGTTAGGACAGCTTGGTTTAGGTGCTTAGGCTAGGATTTTATTCCTTTACGCCCTCCTATCCATTAATGCTCAAAGCCTTGGATCCCTTTTACCCTTGCCTTTGGTTTAAAGGGTTATTGGCTTTTTCTGCTTGCTTTTTCTTTTTTTTTTTCCTTTTATTTTCGCCATTTTTTTCTCGCAAGATTCTTCTTTTTCACTGCTTTTTCTTGCTTCAAGAATCAATTTTATGAACTTTCAGATCATCAATAACATTTCTCCTTTTTCATTGTTCTTTCAAGAGCCAACAATTTTAACATTCATAAACAACAAATTCAAAAATATGCACTGTTCAAGCATTCATTCAGAAAACAAAAGTGTTGCCACCACATCAAAATAATTAAACTAGTTTCTAGGATGAATTCGAAATCATGTACTTCTTGTTCTTTTGTTTTTAGATCATTTTTCATTTTAAGAAAGGTGATGGATTCATAGGACATTCATAGCTTTAAGGCATAGACACTTAGACACTAGTGATCATGTAATAAGACACAAACATAAATAAACATAAAGCATAATTTTAAAAAATAGAAAAATAAGAACAAGGAGATTAAAGAATGGGTCCACCTTAGTGATGGTGTCTTGTTCTTCCACTTGAAGATCTTATGGAGTGCTTGAGCTCCTCAATGTCTCTTCCTTGCCTTTGTTGCTCCTCCTCATGACTCTTTGGTCTTCTCTAATTTCATGGAGGAGGATGAAATGCTCTTGGTGCTCCACCCTTAGTTGTCCCATATTGGAACTTAATTCTCCTAGGGAGGTGTTGATTTGCTCCCAATAGTTTTGTGGAGGAAAGTGCATCCCTTGAGGCATCTCAGAGATTTCATGATGAGGAATTTCCTCATGCTCTTGGTGAGGTCCATGAGTGGGCTCTCTTGTTTGCTCCATCCTTTTCTAAGTGATGGGCTTGTCCTCATCATTGAGGATGTCTTCCTCTATGTCAATTCCAGCTGAATTGCAGAGGTGACAAATAAGATGAGGGAAGGAAAACCTTGCCAAAGTAGAGGACTTGTCCGCCACCTTGTAGAGTTCTAGGGATATAACCTCATGAACTTCTACTTCCTCTTCAATCATGATGCTATGGATCATGATAGCCCGGTCTATAGTAACTTCAGACTGGTTGCTAGTGGGAATGATTGAGCGTTGGATGAACTCCAACCATCCCCTAGCCACGGGCTTGAGGTCACGCGTACGCGTCGCTGGTCGTCTTGGCGTGTCACGCGTACGCGTCATCCACGCGCACGCGTCTTTGTGCAAACTCCAATCCACGTGTACGCGTCAGGCACGTGCATGAAATTGTGATCTTCAATGGCGCCAACATCATGGTACGCACAATTGTAATCTCAAATCTTTGTCACAACTCTGCACAACTAACCAGCAAGTGCACTGGGTCGTCCAAGTAATAAACCTTACGTGAGTAAGGGTCGATCCCACGGAGATTGTCGGCTTGAAGCAAGCTATGGTCATCTTGTAAATCTCAGTCAGGCAGATCCAAATGGTTATGGAGAATTGATAATTAAAATATGAATAAAACATAAAATAGGATAGAGATACTTATGTAATTCTTGGTGAGAATTTCACATAAGCGTATGAAGATGCTTTATTCCTCCTAAACTTCTGCTTTCCTATTGCCTTCGTCCAATCATTCATACTCCTTTCCATGGCAAGCTTTATGTTGGGCATCACCGTTGTCAATGGCTACTTCTCGTCCTCTCAGTGAAAATGGTCCCAATGCGCTGTCACCGCATGGCTAATCATCTGTCGGTTCTCGATCATGTTGGAATAGGATCCATTGATCCTTTTGCGTCTGTCACTATGCCCAACACTTGTGAGTTTGAAGCTCGTCACAGTCATCCCTTCCTAGATTCTACTCGAAATACCACAGATAAGGTTTAGACTTTCCGGATCTCAGGAATGGCCGCCCATAATTCTAGCCTATACCACGAAGGTTTTAATCTTAGAATAGAAACCCAAGAGATACACATTCAAGCTTGTTTGCATGTAGAACGGAAGTGATTGTCAGGCACGTGTTCATAGGTGAGAATGATGATGAGTGTCACAGATCATCACATTCATCATGTTGAAGAATGAGTGTATATCTTAGAGAAGAAGTGGGTGTGAATTGAATAGAAAACTGTAGTACTTTGCATTTATTCATGAAGAACAGCAGAGCTCCACACCTTAATCTATGGTGTGTAGAAACTCCACCGTTGAAAATACATAAGAACAAGATGGTCTAGGCATGGCCGAATGGCCAGCCTCCCAAAGATGAAAAGGTCATTGAAAGTATATGAAAAAGTATATGAAAAGTATCCGAAAAAGTATAGCAAAAGGTCCTATTTATAGAAAACTAGTAGCCTAGGATTTACAGAAATAGGTAATTAATGCATAAATCTTCTTCCGGGCCCACTTGGTGTGCGCTTAGGCTGAGCATTGAAGCTTTCACATGTAGAGAATTTTCTTGGAGTTAAACGCCAGCTTTTGTGCCAGTTTGGGCGTTTAACTCCAGCTTTTATGCCAGTTCTGGCGTTTTGACGCCAGAAATTTTATGCTGACTTGGAACACCGGTTTGGGCCATCAAATATTGGGTGAAGCATAGACTATTATATATTGCTGGAAAGCCCAGGATATCTACTTTTCAATGCAATTAAGACCGCTCTAATTGGGCTTTTGTATCTCCAGAAAATCCACTTCGAGTGCAGGGAGGTCAGAATCCAACAACATCTGCAGTCCTTTTTCAGCCTCTGAATCAGATTTTTGCTCAGGTCCCTCAATTTCAGCCAGAAAATACCTGAAATCACAGAAAAACACACAAACTCATAGTAAAGTCCAGAAATGTGATTTTATTAAAAAACTAATACAAATATAATAAAAACTAACTAAAACATACTAAAAATAATGTCAAAAAGCATATAAATTATCCGCTCATCACACACGTCGCTGCAAATTCCTCCATGTTGTGCGCACGCGTGAGCTATGCGTGCGCGTTGATGCTCACTGGTTATCTCCTTAGTTTCTTGTGTTCCTTCCATTTTTGCAAGCTTCCTCTCCATTCTCTAAGTCATTCCTGCCTTATAAAGCCTGAAACACTTAACACACGGATCACTGCATCGAATGGTATAAAGGAGAATTTAAAATCCACAAATTAAAGATTTCTAGGAAGAAAGTTTTCAACCATAGAACAAAACTAGGAAGGAATTGTAAAATCATGCAAATCATATGAATAAGTGGGCAAAGACTTGATGAAACCACTCAATTGAAAACAAGATAAACCATAAAATAGTGGTTTATCAAGTATGCATGATTTAAGTGTGGGGAAGTTGGGTTTGCCAATACTTGGTTTTAGAATTGGTTGTTGTATATTCCTGTGAAAATGTGAAAACAATAGTTGAGCACATATTATTGCATTCAATAATTTAATCATATGCATTGAGAAAAATAAAAGAAAAATAAAAAATTAATAAAAAGAGAAAAAGAAAAGAAAAAAAAAGAGCAAATAATAAAAAAGGGATAAAATGCCCCAAAGTAAATGGTGATAGCAATGCATACGAGTTATACTCAAATTGGGATGCATAAATATGTGAAAAACATAGTTAATGGGTAGTTAGACTTTATACTCTGATTATATGAATTGTCTTAAGTTAGGTGCAGAGTTTAGGTTAATTAAGGATTCAGATTTTAGTCCACTTGACCAAAACAATCCTACCTTGACCCTAACCCCATTACAACCCTTAAAAGACCTCTTGATATGAGTATTTGTGCATTTAATTTCTGTTGATTGGTAGAAGAAGAGCAAGCTTTAGAAAGCAAGGTTAGTAGAGAATTGAGAGAATCGAACCTTAAACACATGAGTGATTAGAGTGTATACACTTCCGGAGAGGGTTCGAGGCTCGATTCTTTGTTCCCAGCTTTCATGAGCTATTTTCTTCTACAAGTTTACTTGAACTTTATTTTGTGATTTGAATTAGTGAGATCCATTTCATATTTATTCTTGGAGAATTTATTTACTTTTAAACCAAGTCGATAAAAACATTTTGCATGTAGTTGCATTCATATAGATAGGTTGCATTTCATACTTTCTACCATTCCTCTTCACTCTTATAGTTTCTCTTGAGCTTAACATAAGGACATGCTAATGTTTAAGTGTGGAGAGATTTGATGCACCACTATTTCGTGGTACATCTTGTGCTTAATTAAGTGGATTTTATTCACTAAACTCACACTTATTCATATAATTTGCATGTTTTACATTTTCCTTCCTAATTCTGTGCTTTGATTGAAACATGCTTCTTTGACCTTAAAATTGCTAATTATTAATCCTCTCTTATTACCATTCGATGCCTTAATATGTGTGTTAAGTGATTTCAGGGTTTATAGGACAGAAATGGCTTAGAGGATGGAAAGGAAGCATGCAAAAGTGGAAGGAATACAAGAAATTGAAGGAATTGCTGAGCTGTCAAGCCTGACCTCTTCGTACAAAATTGATCATAACTTGAGCTACAGAGGTTCAAATGAGGCGGTTTTAGTTGCGTTCGAAAGCTAACATCTGAGGCTTCGAAATGATATATAATTTGCCATAGCTTCCTTGAAGATAGGCGACGCACATGCGTGCATCACGCGTACGCGTGCATGTGCGAAAGTTCAGCGATCAAAAATCGCTGGGGGTGATTTCTGGGCTATTTTTGGCCCAGTTTCAAGCTTGAAAAACACAGATTAGAGGACGGGAGTGGAACAGAATTGAGGGACGCATCCCATCATTCACAAATTGTTAGGTTTTAGATGTAGTTTTCTAGAGAGAGAGGCTCTGTCCTCTCTCTAGGTTCTTAGGTTTCTAGGTTTATTTCTTCCCAATTCCAGGTCCAATCTTCCTTTAATTTAGTTTTCTTCTACTTTTTATTTATTCTATTACTTTAGTTTATCTTTCTTCTCTTGTTAATTTATTAATGCAAAGAGTATTTTTCCATTTAATTTCTTTATTTGCTTGATTATCTCAATTCAATTCCAATTATCATGTCTTCTTTCTACTCCCTTTATATGTATGCAAAAATGGCATCCATGTCAATGGAGTAGGTTTCTAACTTGACTTTGGAGTTGATTAATATTTAATAAGAGACCCTTGAGTTGGAAGACTCAAGAGTTAAATTGTAATTGGAAGTTGTTGGCTGGCTCTCTAGTCACTAACGCTAATCCTTCCCAAGGGAGAGGATTAGGACTTGTGAATTGGAGTTAGCTCAATTACTTGACTTTTCTTTATTCGGTAAGGGTTAACTAAGTAGAAACAATAACCTATTACTATTAATCTTGGAAAATCCAACAAGGATAGAACATCCGATTAATCTTTGCCTAGCCAAGGCTTTTTATTTTAATTACATAAAACCTCTTGTTAATTTTCATTGCTTTAATTTATAATCATTTACTTTTCCATTCCACATTCAAAAATTTTTCAGAAAACTCATAACCAATAATAAGAACACTTCCCTATAATTCCTTGAGAGATGACCCGAGGTTTGAATACTTCGGTTATTTTTATTGGGGTTTGTTACTTGTGACAACCAAATTTTTGTATGAAAGGATTCTTTGTTGGTTTAAAAACTATACTAGCAACAAAAATTTATTATGAATTCTTTACCAGCAGAAATCCGCTCATCATAACACCCTACCACACAGAGCTTTACACCTAGGATGTAAAAGAGAGGGGCAAAGGAGTTACGTCCTCTAAAATAAAAACTTATATATATAATATTGTTGAAGAAGATTTATTCTAGGAGCCTTTGAAGGAAAGTTAAAAGTTAAAATAAAAAATGGTAAAACGAGAAGCGCAACACTCACACTACATAAACGATAAACAGAAAAGATAAGAGAAGCTAACATGGATATAACCGAAAGAGAGTTCCATGGTACAAATATCAAAGCTCAAGACTCGGCTCACGAAGATAAACTGGCTTGACCACATAAGTATATAACATATATATAAGAGAACCCAAAATAAGCCCAAAATATAGAATTACAGAACCTATTTCTCTAAATAACCTCTAAGAAGAAATTAATACATCAAATACATAAGCAGTGGAGATAAAAGTATCTACATATATACATATATCTAAAATAAAGTCTCAAAGACAAGGATCTTCGCTATCAGAGCTTCCAGTATGCCTCAGCGAGGTGCCACACGTCCTGCATCTAAAAACCACAAAATATGTATAGGATAAGAACCGAAAGGTTCTCAATATAGTAACGGTGCCCAAATAACTAACATATAAGGTCCCAGGAGAGCCAAAGGCGATCCTAGAGCTAAAAACAAATTCATTTCCAAATTCATTAAAACTCATTCTTTCACATCCCTTCATAATCATTCAAAATCATTCACTAAGGCCAGATTCTTCATATACATATCACATGTACACACTTCTCATTGATACTTCACCACTTCTCTAACTTTCTTCATCTCCAAGTTACTACTCCTCCCTACCTTCTTCTCACCCCTTAACATACATCTAAGGTTTGGGGCTAAAAGAGTGGAAATAGAGGTTTAGAAGTTCAAAATTATATTTTAAAACACAAATTTGTGTTTGCTGAAATAGGGGCCATGCGTATGCATGGGAGTGCATTACTGAAACGTCACGCATACGCGTGGGCGTACTTTTCTTCCTCACGTACGCGAGATGCCCAACCCAAATAGGTTGGTCACGTCGCGTGCAGGTGGCCGCGTACGCAAGCTATGCAGAACAGCAAAATGCTGAATGTTGCAGAATTTTCTGTTTTGTACTCCGAATTTTCGACGCGCATAACTTTTTCGTTGCAAAACATTTTTCATCCGTTCTTCGAATGGCGTAAACTTCACGGACCCAATTTTCATATGAAATATACTTGAAACAATTTGGGATTCCAGAAGACAAGTTATGCCTTGCCAAAGTTCAGCCAAAAATTAACTTTTCACAAGATTTCTAAACCTCAATTTTCACAACACTTCAATTCCATCCCTTTTTAATCTTACCAAACCACATCAACCCAATCCCCAACATTACCCAAAATACCAATTTTACAAGTATGGCCACTTCCACACAATGATTCATTCTCAACAACACTATGATCTATCCTAACAATTTACCTATACATACATACATACATATATATATATATATATACCTCATCAACACCATCAACTTTCTCATACCAAATGAGAACCACTCAGCCAGTCCACATTCAATTCAACTCAATATACTATAAAATACATCACAATCGATATTATTATCGTAACACCATGATTATAATTTTTCAACACACACTCAAGGTTAGTTCTCAATATTCTCATCTTCCAATTCCCAACAATCAAAATCATGCAACACAAATCATGAATACCATCATTCCTCACCTAAGTTCATGATACTCAACATTTACTTTAAGGTCACTAACCACTAATCATGCATACATGCTTCAACCTATCTTATGGTTATCTAGCCTATATTTTCACAAGACATTACATTTTAGTGACGAGAAACCAAAATCCAACCTTGGCCAATTCCCCGATAAACCTAGAACACCACGATTAGCACTGTTTCGCAAGGACCCAAGCTTCAAAAGTCACACCAAATGGATCCCTAGCTCCCCAAAGTATAACGTCAAGTCTCCAACACCACCAATGACCACTAACATGCCCCTAAACAACCCACAACTCAATCTAACACAAATAATCATCACTAAATCATAGATTTCACAAGGGTTTAGGGGTCCTTACCTTCCTCAAGCATCAATGGAGCAAAACCCAATGATTTTCTCAAGTTAGTTCAAGCCTATAACATCAAAGGATCAAAAATCTCAACACCCACAAATTGAATTTTCGAAATTAAAGGGAGGAAATCTGAACTTAAAATGAAATCTCTTTACAAAATTGATTACTGGACTTTGTAGAGCTCGTCGCTCTGGACGCATGGTTGCAAATGGCTCGTCAATCAGAGCTCCGGATCAAAAGTTATGGGCGATTGAATATCGGGGTGAATAGTATTTGGGGTTTTGCTTCTTCCTCTGTCACTCACCGTGTCTCTCATCTCATGGCTGAAGAATGAGCTGAATTGCTCATAAGGATGGCTTATGTATGTTGGGCTTGGGCCCAACTTGGGTCTGATTCAACCGGTTTGGCCCGTTCGGCCCAATCTTGGGCCAAATTCTTTAAATTTGGTGTCAAAATTCTTATTTTAATTAGCTCTATCTCATTAAATTATAAAATTTCATTTTTTAATTTTCATGATTATTAATTATTTTATTATCTAATTATTTAATAATTTTTGCGGGTTTTACAATTTGCCTAATTGATATTCTGTTAACTACTAATTTTACTACTTGTCGTAATTGTTCTCTATGTGTGATTATTTGTTTGACTGTTTGGTTACTCGTGATTGCAATTTGCTGGTTTGGATTTATTGTGATGTGTTGTGGCTTGTAAGAGATTGACTTTATGATGGTTTGAATGCTGGATGAATCATGGGCACGTCATGATCGTACCAAAAGTAAGGCGTTACGGACCTGATTTCCTTTATCATCTATTTAATATTGAGCCTTTACGTCAATACTGCGTTTCAGTTTTTAAGAAAATGCCAGAAAATTTTATTTTTATTTATCAAACTCATGTATCAAACATCACCACGTAATAATGATCACATAACTATTAATAATAATAAATATAATACAAAATAAATAAAACGAAACTTATATACAATTCTTATCCCTCTGTATATAATTAAAACTAAAGCAACAAGGGCGAGAGTATCGGCGCGTCGATTGGCAAATTCTTCATCCGCCCGGACGCATCATGTACGCGTGCGCGTCTCTATGCGAAATCACTTTTGCACGTGCGCGCCTTGTACGCGTGTGCGCCCATTGATGTATTCCCAATCTTTTTTTCTTTATGCATTCTCCACTTTGCATGCTTTTCTCCTCATTTCTTCCATCCAATACTTGCCTTATGAACCTGAAATAACTTAACAAACACATCAAGGCATCGAATGGAATTAAAGTGAATCAAAATCACCAATTTAAGAGCCTAAAAAGCATATTTTTACACTTAAGCATAATTCAAGGGAGAATTACAAAACCATGCTATTTCATTGAATAAATGTGGGAAAAGGTGGTAAAATCTCCCAAATTAAGCACAAGATAAACCACAAAATTGGAGTTTATCAAATCTCTCCGCACTTAAACTAAGCATGTCCTCATGCTAAAATCAAGAAAGAAGCAAAGGGTATTAACATTTATTCAATGCAAACTAATTAAATGCAATCTATCTATATGCAACCTATTTTCATGATGCAATGGCTTAGTCAAAATAAATCAATCTCCAATAATACACATGCAAGCACAAGGGCTAAGGTATTAGCAATCAAAGCAAACCACAATTGGATTGAATCATTGAAAAAGTTCACAAACTTGCAAGAAAAGATGATCATGGGTGGAAACATGTAATTGGGCGATCAAACCCTCACCAGATGTGTATCCGCTCTAGGCACTCAAGTGTATGGGGTTGATTCACTCAATTCTCCCCTAATCATGCTTTCCAAGATTTGTTTTTCATCTAACAATCAATAATTACCTTATGCATGCATAAAAGTATCATGAGGACTTTCCCATAGGTTGTAATGGGGCTAGGATCAAGGTAGGATGCATATGGTCAAGTGAGCTTGAAATTCGAATCTTTGATTAACTTAAACTTCCCACCTAACCTATGAAAACCTAAACAATTCTAAATAAACCTAGCTATCCATTCTTTACTTCTTCACACACTCATGCATTTCCTTTTAGATTCTCACACGTATGCATTGACTTTATGAAACTTTAAACTTTGGGACATTTTGTTTCCTTTTTGTTGCAATTTTTTTTTTGATAAAATATATACAAGAACATCAATGC
>NW_027255717.1:0-10363 GCF_003086295.3 Arachis hypogaea
ACCCAATCAAAGGTAAACCTTCTTTGTGATTCTTTTCTTTGTCTAATAAAAGGTCAAGTTAACCTTATGTGCATTGCAAGGAAATAAGTTTTGGTGTTTCACACCAAAAGTGATTGTTTCATGAACTAATAATTCAAGAATGAATGTGTGATATTAATTTTGGTGTTCCACCATGAATTTTACAAGAACACATTACAATCCTTCAATTAACATAAGAAATCACTAATCCCAATCAACCACAGAAACCATTTGATTTGTGAAAGTCTCTTAAGTTGTTTCTAAAAAAAAACTAAAAGCATATGGTGGCATACTACATGTAACTCATTGTATCAAGAAGTAGGCAAGGAACTGAGTTTGGTGTTCAAAACACCAAAGTAAGTTTAGAAGCTTACAATCATACATGAATGTTAACCACTCAAGTGCTTGGGAAGCAAGCAACTTTCAATATATTTATAGGAAGAACAGTCAAACTTTTGGGAGGAATATGCATCATCATCTAAGGAGGAAAAGAAGGATACAAGAGCTGAAGGTGGTAATGATAAAGAGGAAATAAGAGGGCACCAAGAGGTTGTACTGTTTCTTGATTTAAGTTGTTAATTGAAAGGGTACTTGTACTGCTGCTGATTTATGTCCTTTCAGTATTTTTAAGTCATTTGCATCATTTAGTTCCTTTAGTCTATCTTTAGCTTGCTAGCTTAGATGCTTAGGCACTGCATCAATGCTTAAGTTGTATGCCTTGTTCTTAAGTTAAATAAAAGAAAATGTTGTGAAAAAAGAAGAGTAGAAGTCCAATGTTTTCAGAATTAAATCCTAGATGGTATTTGCTAGCTAAGTTGGTTCATCAATAAGGTAGAAAGAAAAAATATCTCTTGAAATATGAGCATAATGTGCATTCTATGAGTCTTAGATGAATAAAAGGGTCATGGGAAGAAAAAGAAACTAAAAAAGAAAGAAAAAGCAAGCAATAAAGTTAGGCACTAATAGTTTGAACCCTGAGCATGTGTCTGTGGTGTTTTTGTGCAAGGATATTGATGGTGTTTTTGTGGAAAAATGGATTTCCAAACACCATAGATCTAACGGTAAGTATACCGGGTCGCATCAAGTAGTAATAACTCACAAGAGTGAGGTCGATCCACAGGGATTGATGGATCAAGCAATTTTAGTGGGTGATTAGTTTAGTCAAGCTAACATTGGTGAGTGAGAATTGTTGCAGCAGATGTAAATAGCAGTGAACTTAAATTGCAGAATGTAAATAGGCAGGAAGCTTAAAGAACAAGCAATGTAAATTGCAGAAACTTAAAATGACAAGAAATGTAAATTGCATGAAAAGTAAAGGGGGTTGGGTGCTAGAAATTAAAGAGAGCAATAGATCAAGGCTTAGAACAATTGCAAGGAAATTAAATTGCAGGAAAAGTAAATTCAAGGTCACAGTAGCTTAAATGTAAATTGCAGAAGAACACAAGCGCAGGAAATTAAATTGGGAGCAATGAGATGCAACAAAGAGACATAGATCATTTCTCAAATCTCAAAGTGAAACTAACAATTTCAATGAAAACAGTAAAAACAGAAGGAAAGCCAAGAGCTCAATTGCTCACTTGATCAAGACAGAAACAAAATTTTAACTCAATTGTTAAATTCAGAAAAGAAATTCAAGATCTCAGGGGATCAAAGAGACTAGAAAAACAAGTCTAGATCTCAAGCCCTTCTTTGATTCAACAGAGAACAATTTGCAAAAGAAAAAGAAGATGAAAACAATAAAGAAAACTCAGATTCAATGCACAAGAAGAACAAAGAGATTTCAGATAAAGTGAAACAGAATTCCTTCAATTCTTGATCCAAAATTCAAAACAAAGCAAGGAAAACTAAAGAGAGAGCTCTCTAATCCTAATCCTCCCTAGTGGAGCCCAGCCTTCTTTCCAATCGAGCTTTAAATTGATGCCTTTATATAGGCTTTACAAAATGAAAAATGAAAATGAAATTAAAAATAAATACAAAAATGAAAATCCTAATTTAATTGATCCATGTTCCTTTGAGTGATGATGTGGGTTTGCTTTTTGGATTGAGGGAATGGGTTTCGTTGGCCTTGATTCAATTTGGTGAGGAATTGAATTAAATTGAATTTTGGTTGATTTGGCCCATATGTTCTCCCAGAAGGCTGCCCTGCTCTTGTGCACGGCAGACTGGGAAACTTTGTGTGGGTATCCAATTTGTGTGCCAAGGCTTGGAAGCATCAAAGATGCTGCCCTGCCCTTGTGGAGAGCAGGGCAGTGGTGGCATGGTGCGTGCCATGCTTCCCTGGGCCGTGTCAAAGTGATGCGCACAAGCTCCTTGTGTGTAGCGCTCCCCACTTCCCCTTAGGTGCTTGGTTCGAAACCCATGGGTGGCACTTGGAGTTGATTTTTCTTGGATTTTCTTCAAGAAGAGCACGACATTGCCCTGCTCTCTAAGAGGGCAGAGCAAAATAATGAGCGCTACTTTGCTTTGGAGTGAGGCTCCAGCTTCGAACCTTGGGAAGCACTTTGGTTTATTTTTGCTTATTTTTTGCCCTTAAAGACGCCTTTCACTCATGCCTCCATTGTACGCCAAATATGGATTTCTATATATCGTTGGAAAGCTCTGAATGTCAGCTTTCCAACGCAACTGAAACCACATCAATCGGACGTCTGTAGCTCAAGTTATAGCCCTTTGAAGTAGGCATGGTCATGCTGTGAGCGGCCAGATTTTAACTTAGCGAAAATTTGCTCCAACCTCACTTTGTTTCATCATGATTCTGCCCTGCCCTTGGCAAGAGCAGAGCGTGTGTGCTGATTGCTTATTCTTCATTAATTTGGTAATGGGCCACGCTTTTAAAAGCGTGGCCTAAGCCTCCAAAGTGTGCTCCAAAGCTCTTTTTTCCTCTTTTTTTGTGCTTCTTTGCTTCTTTTTCTTCTTATTTCCTACAAGATTTATAAAATTAAAAGATCAAGGAAATCTTCCAATTAAGCACAAAAGAATGCAATATTTAAGCACTAATCATCAATTTCTTGTATGAAAAAGCATAGAAAAATAGGTATATGATGACTTGTCATCACAACACCAAACTTAAACCTTGCTTGTCCCCAAGCAAGAAAAGAATCATGCAATAGAAATTGACAATCCAAGGTAAGAAGAGTAGCAAGTTAATGTTCATGGCAAGCTAGTTTTCTATGCATGCTACAATTACAAAAGAGATGTAAATGATTGATGCTTCTATCTAGCTTATTTTATGAAATCTTTTTCTTATAATTCTTCCTTGAAACAAGCTTTTGATTTTTTTTAGCTTCTCCTTTTGGGTGCTTTGCCCATGAGTTAATAACAAAGCTACGACTTCTAAATGCTTTGTTTTCAAGTATTACCACTTGATACATAAGCACCACAAGCATTTAATTAGAGGACTTCATTAAGCTCATTTTTCTTTTCTTTTCTTGACTCTCTAATCATTGATGCTCAGAGCCTTGAGCTTTGAGGGAGTGCTTTTGCACTTGAGCCTAGCCTTGACTTCTAAGTATTTTGTTTTCAAGCATTTGGCTTGATACATAAACATCACAAGCACCTAGCAAATAAATTGCCATTGGTACTCAGAGCCTTCAGCTTTCTCATTCCTTCCCTTTTTCTTTTCTTGCTTTAATTGTATTTGCTTCTTCAAGGTTTTTATGATTTCAAAAGATTTCACAAAATGTCCTAGATGAAAACTTCAATTAAATAAAATCCAATGCAATTAAGCAACAACCAATCATACTAGCTGTTCCGGGGGTTACCTGAAACGTGTAGCTCGGTCGTCTTCGGAGAGGCCCGAGGTGGGGGTCAGGGACCCGAGCTTGATATGTGGAGTGGTTGGTGGTTGTACCTGCAATGACACTCCGATGCTTAAGTTAGCATGGGTCCAAGCAGATATTGAGTAGAATTAGAGTATGAGTTATACCTGGGTGCTCCAGTGTATTATAGTAGTTGGCTGTGATCTTCCCTGGATAAGATATTCTTATCTTATCTTATCTTTTGGGAGTTTTATCCCTATCTTTGTGGAACCGCCTTTCTTTAGGCCTTTTCGGCCTTTAGGTTTTGGGCTTCGTTCCTTCTGATGGGCCTTCTTTGGCTTATTTGTCCGAGGTCCGACCTCAGGCGTGGGCCTTGGGACGAGGTCGGACCTTCTATGATCTTCCGAGTTGGGGGAGCTCGGTCAGGGTATGAACAGTGCCCCTGCCCGAGTTCGTCCTTTGAGAGGTCGAGCTCGGGCATAGTTCAAAATTTCAAAAAATGGCCGTTTTCAGCATTTATTGCTTTTTACCGTTTCTCCTCGATTTCCGTTCGGGCTCTGTGAAGGCATTATTTATTTGCCCCTTTCCTCATTTTCTTCGTTTATTCTGTTCCCTTTCCATTTTCTGAGTTTTTGCCACCTCTCCTTCGAGCGCCGCTCCTTCTTTGTTCTTCTTCTCCGATTCTTTCTGTGCATTTTTCCGGGGTTTCCTCTGCGCCGCCGTTTTCGTTCTCCTTGCATCGGAGCTCGTCGTCTTCTTCCTTTCTTCCAGGTTTGTTCTCGTCTTCATTTTCTTTGCGCACGTATGCTTCTGTTTCTTTTTCTTCTATGCCTGGGTTTGCCCCGAAAAGAGGCGCCGCCATTGCTTTGGTTGATTGTATGTGGGGGGGCTCTTTTCTCTTGGTATTTTGTTTTCGGGTTTCTGTTTTTCTTCTAAAAGAACTTGGTTTTCTCGCCTTGCTGAATGGGTTTTTGCTGTCTGCCTTTATGTGATTTTTGCTTTGCTGTTGTATTTTTCTTTGTAGGCAAGATTTTTATGTCTCGAAAGGTTCTGCAAGCGATGTCGACCAAGATTCCGAGTGGTCTTGGTTGGGTAGATCCTGTTCCTTTAAGAGTCCCTTCTGTGGTAGATTCTGAATATTTAGCTAGGTTTCGTAGGCAATGTAGCATATGCGAAGATAGAGAGTCTGAGAGGGATTATGAGTTAGTAGCCCCGGATTCCGAGGAGAGAGTGTGCTTCCCGCCTTTAGACAGTTCCGAGAAGCTTTTCTTTTACGCTTATGATTGCTTTTTTTCTAAGCTGAGTGTCTGACTTCCTTTTACCGACCTGGAGTCCGAGGTGTTGTGGTCTTGTAACCTTGCCCCTACGCAGCTCCATCCAAATTCCTGGGCATTTTTAAAGCTGTTCCAACTTTTGTGTCAGTTTTTGGGTGTTTCTCCCTCTATTTCTCTTTTTTCCTATTTGTTTGTGTTGACGAAGCCGGGGTCGGGCGGAGGGAAGGTGTCTTGGGTCTCTTTTAGGGCTAACCAGGGGAGGAAGTTCTGTACCCTGTATGATGAGTCTTTTCACGATTTTAAGAACCTTTATTTCAAGGTCCGGGCTGTTGGAGACGTCCGACCTTTCTTTCTAGATGAGAGTGGGGAGCCTTCTTTTCCTCTTTGTTGGCAGGAGAATGTAGTGTCTGTTAAGTATACTTTTGAGAGTTTAGATGAGGTGGAGCAGGCCTTTGTGGGTGTGGTGAGCAGTTAATGGGGTCGGGCACCTCACTTGGACACGAAGAAAATGTTGGGAGATCCAAGCCTTCTCCGTTCCGAGTTAGGTAGTTCCCGACCTCTTTGAGATTTATCCTTCTTAGTATTTGGGTTTTGTTTTGGTGGAATTTCTGTTGTGGTGATCTTTTTCCTTTTTATTTCTGCAGAGATGTCTTCTCAGGCGGATTCTATGAAGTTTCTTCGTCGGACGAAGAAGTCGGTGGCTGCTCGAAATCTCGAGGCCGGGGATGCTTCTGCCCGATCTTCTCCGCAGAAGACTACTATAGGTGTTCAGACTCGGTCGAAGACTATTCCGACTCCCCAGTTCCGAGCTTTAAGTCAGGATCCTCCGACCTCTGGGCCTGCTACCTCTTCTCCTCCTCCGTTCTCGGGTCCTCCTCCCAAGAAGCAGAAGACCTCTCAAGAGCTTGCCGGTTTCAATGATAAGGACTTTGACGCTCTTGGTTGGATTGAGCAGCATATTCTCCCTCAGACCTTTATTTCCACTGATGATGTTTCTATGGAGCATCATTTTCAGTATATGGCGCGGAGCTGTGTCCGGATGGCTAGTCTTCATGCCGCTATTGCCCGGGAGTTCAAGAAATCCCCTCTTGGGGCGACCAGCTCCCGACTTGAGAAGGCTCAGTCCGAGCTCGATAAGATTAGTCAACTGAAGGCTGCCAGGATTACTGAGCTGGAGGCCTCCTTGGAGAAAGAGAAAACTAAAGCTACCGCGGCTGTGGCGGCAGCGAAGACATCTGAGGAGATGGCGAAGGTGGCTACAAAGAATTATACCAAGCTATATGCTGAGCTTGTGGAGACGAAGGAGAAGTTGCAATCTGCTCGGGATGATTTTTACGAGCTGGAGGGTCACGTGGCTAAGGGTATGGATGCGATGTTTGAGAACTTGAAGGCTCAGGTCCGGGTTCTTGCTCCCGACCTGGATCTGAGCTTATTTAGTACGGATAATGTTGTCGTGGAGGGAAAGATTGTTCCTGCTCCTGCCGAGGATGAAGTTCCGAAGTCCGACCCCGGGGTTCCTGTTCAGAACCCGACTTCTCCCTTGGTCGGGGATGGATCTGGTGTGGGGGTTTCGAATCGAGAGGACGTTGCCGTCGATGCTGTCCCGGTTTCTATGTTTGCTCCGCAGCCTTCTGTTGATGTGGAGTCCGGGAAGGACTTTGATTCTCTGTAATCTTTTTATTCTGGTTTTGTGCCCGGCCTGTGGGCTCTTTTGTCTTTTGGATGGTTTCTGTTGAACGCTTTGAATACCTTTTTGCTTTTAGCTACTTTTTAGTAACTTTTTAGCTTATTATGCGGTGTTTTTGTTCGCGTTTTGACCTTTTGTTTCCGCTTTTGTGCTTTTTAGTTGTTTTTGGATAACAACTTTTTAGCTAGCGTTTTGACTTTTTGTTTCCGCTTTTGTGCTTTTTAGTTGTTTTTGGATAACAACG
Source organism: Arachis hypogaea (assembly GCF_003086295.3). Classification (NCBI taxonomy): domain Eukaryota; kingdom Viridiplantae; phylum Streptophyta; class Magnoliopsida; order Fabales; family Fabaceae; genus Arachis; species Arachis hypogaea. The sequence goes on from NW_027255717.1 coordinate 6,979, forward strand.
TTTTAGCTAGCGTTTTGACTTTTTGTTTCCGCTTTTGTGCTTTTTAGTTGTTTTTGGATAACAACTTTTTAGCTAGCATTTTGACTTTTTGTTTCCGCTTTCGTGCTTTTTAGTTGTTTTTGGATAACAACTTTTTAGCTAGCGTTTTGAAACTTCCTTTGATTTCGTTCTTTTCGCTTTGTACTTTTTAGTTGCTTTTGTAAAGCAACTTTTTAGTAAGCGTTTTTCGAAATCTTGGTTCTTGCCGTTTTAAGGCTTCTTTCTTGGGTCCGAGCTTTTTCTCGGACGTCGGGTGCTCGAGTACCTCCTTTTTGTTAGGTCCGACTTTGTCGTCGGTCGGCCCTTTTTGAGTTATTTCTGTAATCTCTTTTTATTTGGCTTTTCGAGCCATTTCAGAGTTACTTTATAACTTTCCCTTTGTTGGGTCCGACTTCGTCATTTGGTCGGCCTTTTTAAGTTATTTTTGTAATCTCTTTTTATTTGGCTTTTTCGAGCCGTTTCAGAGTTACTTTATAACTTCTCACATTAATTTGAACCTCGTCGCTTTATCTTTGCCGACCTTGTATGGTCTCTTGGCAAATGATTTTTTGCGTTTTGCCGAGCATAAATTAATGCGCCTTGGTGGGGTACTTTCTAGGATTTGCTTCATCATGAGGAAGAGAAAATAGAGAAATTTGATTAGTATTAAAAAAGAAAGAATATTAACAAAGTGTTTACCCTTTAGGTCGGGTATCCTACTTAACCGGGTGTCTCATTAAAAAACCCTTGTAGGGAAAAAGAGTACACCTCGGGTTAAGTTTTTTCTAGCTGTAGTACCGTCTTAGATTACAGGCGTGCCAGGCCCTGGGCAGCTCATTGCCTTCTAGGTCGGATATTTTGTAGTAGCCTGTCCCTAAGACTTCTGTTACCTTGTAGGGCCCTTTCCAATTTGCGGCTAGCTTTCCTTCTCCCGACTTGTGTGTTCCGATGTCATTTCGGATTAGAATCAGGTCGTGAATGGAGAAACTTCGCTTTATTACCTTTTGATTGTATCTGAGGGCCGTTCGCCGTTTTAAGGCTTCTTCTTGGATTCGGGCTCTTTCTCGGACCTCGGGGAGGAGGTCGAGTTCTTCCCTTTGTGCCTGTGGGTTGCCTCCTTCGTTGTAGAAGATGACTCTGGGCGACCCTTCATCTGTTTCGATAGGAATCATTGCCTCCATCCCGTAAGCTAGTCGGAATGGGGATTCTCCCGTTGTAGAGTGCGGGGTTGTCCGATATGCCCATAGTACCTGGGGGAGTTCTTCGGCCCATGCCCCTTTGGCCTCTTGGAGTCTTCGTTTTAACCCGGCCAAGATGACTTTATTTGCAGCCTCTGCTTGTCCATTGGCTTGTGGGTGCTCGACCGATGTGAATTGCTGTTTGATTTTTAGTTCGGCCACCAAGTTCTGAAAACTTGTGTCCGTGAACTGTGTTCCATTGTCTGTTGTGATGGAGTAGGGGACTCCGAACCTTGTGACAATGTTTTTGTATAGGAATTTGCGGCTTTTCTGAGCCGTAATGGTGGCTAAGGGCTCGGCTTCGATCCACTTTGTAAAGTAGTCGACCCCTACTATGAGGTATTTGACTTGCCCCGGTCCTTGTGGGAACGGGCCAAGTAGGTCAAGTCCCCATTTTGCGAAGGGCCATGGTGCGGTGATGCTGATAAGGTCTTCTGGTGGTGCCTTGTGGAAATTGGCGTGTTTTTGGCAGGGGGGGCATATTTTCACGAATTCCGTTGCGTCTTTCTGCAAGGTCGGCCAGTAGAAGCCGGCTCGGACTACCTTTTTAGATAATGCCCGAGCTCCGAGATGGTTCCCACACATGCCTCCGTGGACTTCTTCGAGGACGTTCTTTGTTTCTGAGGTCGGAACGCACCTAAGGAGGGGGTTTGAGAACCCTCTTCTGTATAATACGTCGTGAATTAGTGTATAATTCTGGGCGTCCTTTGTAAGCCTTTTAGCTTCTTTTCTTTCGGTGGGGAGAGTTCCCGACTTCAGGTAGTTGAGTATGGGGGTCATCCATCCTTGCTGTTGGTTGGATATATTTAGTATTTCTTCCTCTCTTAGCACGGAGGGAGATTGTAAGGTTTCTTGGAGGAGACTTCTGTTGTTGCCTCCGGGCTTGGTGCTAGCAAGCTTAGAGAGGGCGTCTGCCCGGGCATTTTGTTCCCGAGGTATGTGCTGGATTTGTACTTCTGGGAAGTGGCGTAATTGTGCCTGTGTTTGGTCCAGGTATTTTTTCATAGTTGGGTCTTTGGCCTGGTAACTCCCATTTACTTGCGATGTGATGACCTGGGAGTCGCTGAAGATCGTGATTCTCTGGGCTCCGACCTCTTCGGCTAGCTTTAGGCCTGCTAGTAGGGCCTCGTATTCGGCTTGGTTGTTCGAAGCCTGGAACTCGAATTTTAGGGATAGTTCTATCCGTGTTCCTTGGTCGCTTTCGAGTATAACACCGGCCCCGCTTCCTGTTTTGTTTGAGGACCCGTCGACATACAGGTTCCACGAGAGTGGGGTTCCAGGGGTCTCAGTGTATTCTGCGATGAAGTCGGCTAGATACTGAGACTTTATGGCGGTCCGGGTTTCATAGTGGAGGTCGAACTCGGACAGTTCCACCGCCCATTGTAATATTCGTCCTGCCAGGTCTGTTTTTTGCAGGATGTGTCTCATGGGTTGGTTTGTCCGGACTTTGATGGTGTGGGCTTGGAAGTAGGGACGGAGCCTCCGAGCTGTGAACACTAGGGCGTAGGCGAATTTTTCTATTTTCTGATAGTTTAATTCGGCCCCTTGTAGTGCCTTGCTTACAAAGTATATGGGGTGTTGTCCTTGATCATTTTCTCGTATTAGCACTGAAGCGACTGCCCGATGTCCGACCGAGAGGTACAGTACGAGCTCTTCCCCTTTTAAAGGTCGGGTTAGGATTGGTGGCTGCCCGAGGAACTCCTTGAATTCTTGAAAGGCTTTTTCGCACTCCGGGGTCCATGAGAAGGGTTTCCCTTTCTTTAGGAGTGAGTAGAGAGGTAGTGATTTTATCGCTGATCCTGCCAAAAATCTTGATAGGGCGGCCAGCCTTCCATTCAGCTGTTGTACTTCTTTGACACAGGTCGGGCTTTTCATATTGAGTATCGCTTGGCATTTGTCCGGGTTTGCTTCGATGCCCCTTTGAGTCAACATGAAGCCTAAGAATTTTCCGGCTTCTGCGGCGAAGGTGCACTTTGTCGGGTTGAGTCTCATGTTGTGTTTTCTGAGGGTGCCGAAGACACTGGTGAGGTCGGTCAGCACGTTTCCGTCTTCTTGTGTCTTTACCAGCATGTCGTCGACGTACACCTCTAGTTGTAGTCCGATGTGCTCTGAGAACACTTTGTTCATTA
>NW_027255718.1:0-10355 GCF_003086295.3 Arachis hypogaea
CCACCATGCTTGGACCTTCTCTCTAAGGTTGGCCCTGTGATGATTATGGATGTAAATCTTGTGACCCACTTTAGAAATTAACTTTTCAGTTTCTTTTTTAAATTGAATGTCGAAATTTTGTTTGTTGATGTGTGAATATATTCTTTCATATTCCTCACTAAGTCGTAGTGATCTGTATGCCTTTGATCCCATAGCCTTTGTTAGTTATTGTTGCATATTGGTAGATAGAAGGCATCAAATTTTGTGACATATGGTAGTAACTAGTAAGTAGAGTAGTTTATTCGTTTCTTTTCTTTTAGAGATATGTCAGATAGAACAATGTATATACTTTTGAAAACCAAATTGTTTCTTTTGAACCAAAATTTGGGTGATTACTCTTTTCTAAATATGCAAGCAATTCTGTCTAGTTGGCTATGAAAGCTTTCATTTTCTTTCTAGTATTAGTTCATGTTGTAAATGACCTTGTTTTGCAAACAAAACAGTTGTGAAGTTACTGTGAAACGGTGGCGTGGAATAGTCTCTCGCTCTTTCTCTAATTTATTTTCTATTTTTTACTTTGGAAAAAAAAACATATTAGGTATTTCCTTTGATTGGAATGTAGAAGATAATACATCTTTCTATGGTTTTATTCTTTATTGTAACAAATTTTGAATAATTGTTGTTAGTTAATATGGGAACCTTGCTGTTAGTTATTTTATTTATTATTTTATTATAAATGCGGTTATTTCGGTTGAACTACGGTTGAACCGGTTGGACAAATAAACCAGTAACTAGAACGGTTCAATGACCGGTTCGGTTTTTCAGAACCTTGGTTATGTTGTTCTTTTCATCCTGTCCTATTTAATCTCTCATTGTTAATGGGCAACGAGGGTGTTTGGTGCAATAATTTTATTAGGGCGTCTAAGTCTGGTGTTTCTGTCTTAGATAAAGCTTGATTTTATTCTACCACTTATATTCATCAAGCTTAATCTTGGAACTGCATGATGTTGTTGGATGAGAGTGAGTTTGATGTCCACTTGAAGCTTTGGGTGCTTCGAATTCCTTGCCAACATTGCAACTCGCCACTCGAATACTCAATGGGTATTCCCCCAATTCTCTCTCTGTCTCTTCATTTGTGTGTGTGTGTGTGTGTTTTTTGTGTTTGTGTATTTGTACGTTTTGCAGCTTTTTTATATTCCAAATTAGAATTTGAGTTTGGTTCGTTGTGATTGTGCAGTTACATGCTTGATAAGCCCCGGGTTAAACCCATCACTGAGGACCTGACATCTCGTAAAAACCGTTACATTATTCTCTCCGAGAAAGTTCAGAACCAAGGTATGAATCTATGTTTTAGGCAATGAATGAGTTGAAATTCTGCACTGATGTTTAGGTATGAGCTTGTGAATATATATAATTTGTGTTCATGAAAAATGATTATGAATTGTATTTGTTTTGCACTATCTAATAATGAATTTTGGTGAACTTCTTATTGCTGACTTGATTTGGATGTGGAGCAGATTTATCCGATATTCCGAAGGAAAAACTCGATGAGCTTAAGGGCTTGTGTGAGATTGAAGTTGTGCCTTACTCATTAACATTAGGGTATTCATATTGGAGTGCTGGTGAGTGCCACTGTTCTCTTGAAGCATGCTGCATAGGCTATGGCAATTATTACATGGGCCATGGTTCAAAAAACTCTTTATTAGGACTACATTAATCAGATATTAACAATTAAAATTTTTTGTACTTCAAATTCGCTATCAAATATCATCTCTTAAGTATTGGCATACCAAGTTTGCATGGACCAATTCTTTCCTTTCCGATCTGATTTCTGAAAAACATGCACTTTTACATTTATGCTAGGTAATGTTTTCACAGGATCAGCATTCATACGATGCTCTCTTTGTAATGATTGAATTGTTTTATATGTTGCCCCTTTCTTTCTTCCTGCTCATGTTTATGACCACCTGACAAATATCTTTGTTGATAGATCACGTGCTTAAGCAGATACTGCCTGCTGGATTTGAGGTTCCCTCATCCTTTGAAACAATAGTTAAGTATTTATTTCATTTTTTTCCCTGGTATCTTCTTGTATGGCTATATTACTATAATGATTCTGATTCTGATTCTACTGTTCTTTGATGTGTGTATATCCATCCAATTTTGCATGTTCTTTGAAATGAGCTAAAAGCATATTCTTTTTTAGTTGTTAAACATTTATTCTTTCAGGGTGGGGTTGTAACTTCTTAAATTTTATTAGTTGTCAGTCACTAATGCTAAGCTAACATTTGTCCTACTAATGCAGGTCAAATTGCCCATTTAAACTTACACGAGGAATTACTTCCCTACAAAGATGTTATTGCAAAGGTTATTTTTGATGTATGTTTTCTTACTTCCGGCTTTAGTTTTAGCTTTTACTTTTCAGTTACTTTTTTCTATTTACATCCACTAGATGAAATAGTTACACTTAATTGTTAGATACTTCTGCCCTTTTCATCTCTTTGGGAATAGCACTTTTGTTAGATACTTTTGTTTAGGTATATGAACATAATGCTTGCTGCAGTATCAAAGTTATGAAATTTATGATGCATCCTTTCTAGGTAACATTTTTTCTATTTTGAAAAGTAGGCTTTGAATCCTCTGTTCTATTGGATGTGATGGCCTTATTTTATTGCTGCTGTCTTCATATCTCTGTGTTGCTTCATGCTTATATGAAGCAAACTGAATTTTTATTTTACCAACAATGGATAATACAATAATGTCTGTTGTATGTTTGAATGGCATGGCCTTTGTGACATAGACGTCCATTCAGTTATTCATCCACAAACTCGGTCTTTTAGTGTCAAGCATATTGTTTTATTTTACATATTTCTCCTATTATTGTTCATGTTTTAGCTATTTATGCAGAAAAACTATCCAAGAATCAAAACCGTTGTTAATAAAGTGGGAATATTACAAATGATTTCGTGTTCCAGAATTTGAAGTTTTAGCAGGAGAACATGATATGGTTACAGAAGTGAAGCAAATGGTGCCACTTTTAAGCTTGATTACAGTTTGGTTTATTGGAATTCTAGATTGGAACATGAACATAAAAGATTGGTTTCTCTGTTCCAACCTGGAGAGATCATTTGCCGATATGTTTGCGGGTATAGGTCCTTTTGCAATTCCTGCAGCCCAAAAAGGATGGCCTAGTCTATGCAAATGATTTGAATCCAGATAGCATTCACTATCTGAGGATCAATGCTAAAGTCAACAAGGTCGAAGATCGCATATATGCATACAACACAGATGCTAGAAAATTCATCTCCCAGCTGATGGAGTGCCAACTTCTGAGGTTAAATTAGAATGTAATGTTCCAAGTCTGAATACATGTGAGTCATGCAACACAAAAGATGATGTTGAAACAAGTGTAGAAACTGCCTTGCTAATTGGTAATATCTTTACAGGATATAATGCAAATACTGGTTTGATATCTTAACATGTACCTAACACTGATATTTTCTGCAGTTGATAGAAAGGGCATAGGAATCACATAAAACAGTTTAGAGGATGTAGAATGTTCATCAAAGCATGATGATACATCTGTAACTTCTGCTAAGAGATCTCTAGTAGTTCCCATGAGGTATCTTGATACCACTGTGACACCCAGGATATCACTAGTACAGTGGGCTACCTGATCTTATAGTCTCAAAATAATTCTGCAATTTCTGTTCTGGAAATAAAGAAATTTAACCTTGTTGAACAGTGCCCTTTCTTAGTGAGAAACAAGTATTTCAAAATACTCTGTAAGATTGAAATTAAAGCCTGATAAAGTTGTTTTTGTTTACAGAGAATGGAAAGACTCATGGAACTGATAGCTTTGAAGGTAGTGGGAAAGAGGAAGCCAAAACAAGAGAATGAGAGGGTTCCGAGTTCACTGACACAAAACTTGGGAGCATATTGACCACGTAATAATGAACCTACCAGCATCAGCTGTTCAGTTTCTAGTACAGATGGGAGTGATTCGTTGGACATAATGTAACTTATTTTTTAAAGGAACTTTCGTGCAAGACTCTTGTTGTCTCCTATGCTAGGAGTTTCGTAACTCATTCTTGCTTTGCAAAAAACTTCATTATCTTTGAGATTATTGGCAGATACTCTGACTTAAAAAAAATGTTCTGCCCAGATGTATTTAGGGGATTATCCAGAGGAAATATTGGAAAGGAAATCTACCATGGGTCCACTGCTATTGCTTCATTAGAGCAACTGAAACTCCAGAGACGATAATAGCTGTGAGTTCCTTCTACTAATGGTATTTCCCATTTTCTTTTCCTATGTTTGGTAAGAATATCCAATGATTTCACTGGACTTGTGGTATTTGTTTTGCCCATTCGGGTGGCTTAGGGAGCCTGGATTTGTAAAAGTTCAGTGGACACTGATCAAACTCTTACTTCACTTAGACAGTATTTTGAACTTAATTTCGCAGTGGTAGAGTCTGCTTTGAGTGCCTGTATACAAGAACCAAATTATTGATCGGGTTAGGGATGTAGCTCCAAACAAAGGTATCAGTATTCATACTATAGATCACTGCTATTCTTCTATTTGATTTGGTTTGTAGAAGACTATAAAATATCTGTATTTCATGTCTTTCTGTTTTACTTTGCAGGCAATGTTTTGTTTAAGCTTCAGGTTGCCAGAAGCATGCTGTAGGGAAGATGATCCACATAACAAAGAGCATGCTTTCTTGATGCTGCTGAAGAGATATTAGCTTGAGTGATTTATTACTCTAGTTCTTCGGTTTGTAACAGGGCCATGCCATGCTATCTGACTCAGAAAAGCGTAGTTAAAAGTGAAAATCAGCAAAATGAACTAGGTCACTCTTCAAATTTGTTCTCCTTTCCTCTTTTCCCTCTTCACACACACACACACACACACACACTAACTAACTAACTAACTAATAGGGGGCTTGTTGATTCTTCTAGAAAGAATTCTTAGCTGCCTAAATCCAATGTTGTGCATGATTTTGACTGTTTTTGACAATGATTTAAAGCTGAGATATTTCCCAGTTATATGAGAGTTAGTATTTTACAGCATCCACTTTAATCTCAAGCTTTCCTTTGTGCTTTTTGATAACAATGTTGGGATTTAAGTTCGGGCAGTGTTTTACTTATTATTATGCTCTGTTGTGTTTCCAACGCTATTGCCCTTCTTATTATTAGGAAAGTTGGAGTTTTTGTTCTTGGAAGTTATATGAGAACACTTCTCCATACTATGCAGCTTTGTCTTTGGTAGTTATTGCTCTCAATTTGGAATTATGTGCTGTCAAGGACCAAAAAAGAAAAGAAATTACGAGTAATTATCAAGTTTAAGCAAATAAAACTTTCACAACTTATCTTAGCCACTATCTCCGATGAAAAGAAGCCTAGCAAAAAGGAGTAATATCTTATCTCATATTGCTTTATTTCTTTCGGCTGAAAAAATATATAACTAAATCTTACTTGGTATGCATACTCTGCTAATGGAGGATTAGATTTTGAAGCAGGTTAAATATTTAAGTGGTCTCAATTGATTCAGATGAAAATGCAAATAATAAGAAAGGAGAAATCAAAGATGTGAGAACATAGTGGATTATACAAGTAGACTAGTTTATACTTGGTTTATCTTAGTCTATTAATCAGAAGCTCCAATTCAAAATGTCATGCATGCTTTTAATGATTAGTTGTTGATTCGTTAATTGTTGCAATTGGCAGGCCACTGTGGAGGAAGAAGCTTCTTTGTCTTCTTTACCAGAGAGGAGAGGCGAGATTGAAGAGAAGAGAGGAGATACAAAGTGATATGAAGGGAAGAGATTGAAGAGAAGAGAGGGAGATACAAAGTGATATGAAGGGAAGGGATATGTGAGAAACCCAGCAAATCAAAGAACAAATAATTTTTTTAGTATTTTTTAGATTTGTTTAATTTTTTTGGTATGAATGATTATTAAGATTTATGGAGAGACAAATAATTTTATTAAATGTGTTTTTTTTTTATTTTTAGATTATTTAAATTTTAAAACGGTAAAATTAAATGATTAATCTAAAAGGGTAATTTTGTCTAATATATAAAAAAGGGTATTTAAGTTTTTTTTTTTTTTAAATTAAATAAAAAATCATTTTTATTTTATTAAGTTATAAGAATATTTTAATAAAATTAGTGATATGATATATAATTTTAAAAAAAAATCTGATGCTGACATGAAAAATAAATTTCAAAAGTGTTCGAAAGTCTACGTTCATTTGATCTAATCTAATAATGATAAAACAAATGAATGCATAGTTTTTAGCATGTAACCAAAGTGTTGTGTTGATGCATGCATTTAGGCGTAGTAAGTGTTCCAGATGAACACAACATAGCTGCCGTGTTGATGTTGAAGTAATTTTGCGAGTTTCCACACTTCCACGTAGATGATCACATTTCCTACGCATAACGCATGGCATAGCTCGAGCTTGCAATTGGAATGATCAGAAACAAGAACAAGCAACAGTCGACACACGCGCGATGTCACGTGAGTCAGGACCCGCCAAAATTATTAATGGAGAAACAATAATAAAAGAAGAATAATAACTGGGTAATCTCTGACTCATCACGTTCTTCTCTAATATCTTTCTTCACGCATTATTGGTGCTTTCCTATTCTACTGTCACTTCTCAACTCTCCAAAACCCTACCCTCTCTCCACCAATGGCATTCTCCCACCACCAACAATCACAACCACATCCACACCACCACCTCAACGGCGCCTCCACCATTTCCCAACCATCCAAGAAGCCTAAGCTCTTATCATTCATCCTTCATCACTCTCCGGCCGAGATTCACGATGGAATTCTCCCACCACGCACCCCTCCGTCGCCCGCATCACCACAACAGCAGCTTCGGCTGCAATGTCCCGCCTCCGTCATCGAACCGCCCAGACACCGCTCCCAGCTCCACTACCCTCGCCCAGCCCACAATTTCCTTCAACGACTCAAGAAAGGCATCCTCCAACCCCCACCATTATCAGAGACCTTCGTCAAACGGCCAAACACGTCGATGAGATCTCCATCGTCGACAACGCCACCACCCGCCGCCGCCATCGTCCCCAGCACACCGCTCTAGGTCCTTCCAGCAGAAGGAACCTTCCAGAAGGCGACCGTTGTCCTCATGCTCCATTACCCTTACGGCGCCGTCAAAAAGTCCATGAGGCCTACGTCACCCGCCCGGAGGCCACGTCATCGAGTACCCCTCCCTTTCCCCTCGCTTCCAACGAAAAATCGTTAGAGTAGGTTTAGAAAAGCATTGGAGAGAGAAAAGTTAGGAAAGAGGATCAGGTTAGCCGTTATAGATCACTTACTTCGATGCCGAGTGTTGGTGATTCCGGTGAAGGAATTGTTCATATTGTAGGAGGAAGGGTTGAAACGTTTTATTGATGCTGCACATTCAATGTGGTTGTTGATGTGATATGGAAGAGCATTGGTGCTGAATTTTCTATACCAGCAATTTGCATAAGTGTTCTTTTGCCCTCCTCCCTATGCGTTTTGTATACAAGGAAAATCCCCTAAGGGGGGTTCTGAATTCGCCACCACCAACTGTGGTGTCGTGTCATGATACCGCAATGGCCTGGGCTGTGGAGGTGCCTGGGATTGGACCAGCCCCCGGTCCCTCTACGTTTTTTTTTGACCCAACTTTGGTATGCATTACCCTTGGGCCTCCATTGGGGAATCTGGTAAATACGTTCTCTTTTTAGAGGGGAATCAAACGTACTCAAGACAAGGAAAACCCATTTTCATCGCTGTTGTGGAGGATGAGACAATCTTGCCCCCCTCATAGACTCCTCCTTGGGTCCTCCAGATATGGTTGCAAATTTTGAAGTTGCATTGGATGTATAATTCTGATGCTGCTGGCTCATTTAGCAGATGATGAAATCCGCTGGTCTAACGGTTTTTGAATCACTAATGTTTAATTTTGACAGCATTGCAGCATCAAAGCTGAGCTCATGCTTCCTTATAGTTTATATGTTTGAACGCTGCCTGTTAAGCATTAGAGACATCATAGATTTACATTATTTTCTAGAGAAATGTTAGGGACCATCAGAATTTATTGTTTTTGGCTATCATTTAGCTATCAACTCAATGCCTTTCGTCTATTCTTTTAGTCTAGTAATCAAAAAACATGTTTATCCCATACTTAAACATTGATAGCTAACTGATGACCTCTAGCATTCCTCTATTTTTATCCAGTAATAGAAATTAACGGCAGTTACTAATTTCTCTCATTAGCCATTGTGTAGGTAGATTATTAAATTTGAATACCTTATGAATCTAATCGTGTTACCAAATTTCACTGATGTTTTTCTATGTCAGTCTTCAAAAATGCCATAGATTAACCCTATTTCCTCCCTCTCAAAGTAAAGGAGACAAATTTGTGTATATATTTAATTTGTAGGGCAACAATCAAACGATTGATCTTCATTTTCAGAATTTTTCATTATATATATGGTTGTTCGGATTGAATATTGAGAATTTACTCTGCAGAATGATTAAATTTACCATAGATAATTTCTGCTTGTACTTATCTATTGAAACCAGTTCTTAAACAGGAATGCTTGTCTTGGGGAAGCATTACTGAAAAGAGCTACTATTCTATGTTTTTAACTTTTCTTGTGTATAATTAAAGAAATACCAAGAAGTTCAATTATGACACTGCTGACACACTATATAGAGGAGATTTTAATAAAGAGAGCAGATTCATTTAAAACTGTCTGGAAAAGTTCATGCAATTTATTATGTTTATCTGCATACAACATTTGTCATTCAGATGGGGTTTGTTTGCAAGTTTTTATTTTCAAGGGAAAGGAATGGAAGGTAATGGTTTAGGGTCTAAATCTTATAGATCATTGATTCTTCAAACCTTCACTTCCTTCCTTTTCACCCGAAAATCATAATACATTCATAACTACTTACATACATACCATTAGGGTTTAGGGGATTTGTTATGATTCTACTTGTTTCTTATTAGAGCAATATGCCTGCTTATTTGCAGTTAGTAAAAGCTTCAAAGTAGTTTTATGACGAATAAAACTGGATGGTTCTGCGGCTGCTCACGAGCTGGATTTGTTGTAATGGTTTCGGTACCATGAACTCCAGGTTGTGTAGAGAAACTGCAGAAAATGTTCATCTTTGCTTTGCTGCATCTTTCCCTGGGGATTAACTTCAATGTTGATGAGGTCATGTATTGATCATTGTAAATATAATCCTGATTCTCAGATGGTTTGATGCTTTTGACCTTCACTATGCAATTGAAGTTTTAAGTTTAGCTCAATGCCAATTTTCCACTGTATATCTACCATGCCATGTTCATTTCTCCACCATTGATGAAGCTGTGGGATTTGATCGTAGGTCATGTTGATCCTAATTTCCTAATCCTTTCACTACAATTGCACCACCATATGCAAATAACAGCAAAGCTAAATTTGACGTAAGTTGCCTGGCCTGATTTATGCTTTACTTATTTTAATATATACATAATTATAAAACTAATAATATTCAATTTAGTAATTTCGTACACATTGATTTCTTTTAAATTTTATTTTATTGATAAAATTGCTCTCTTTGTTTATTATTTCTCAAGATTGTCTCTCCTCAATGATAAGTTAATATGGTTAAGAAAATAAATTGATTAATGTTAGTATTATTCGAGTAATTATTTATGGACAAAATTCTCTATACAAATTACATTTTTTATGGAATACTCGTTAATAAACTTTAATTTTTAAAAATGATTTTTTTTTCACAATATAATATACTAAAATTGAAAAGTTTTGCTGGGTTTCCTAACAAGGTTATTTCAATTGAAAAATTTTCTATTTTTGAATAAATGTACTATACATGAATAGAAAATTAGAAAATTTCAAATTTCTTTTAACTTTCCAATAAATACCTTTTATTATTAAAGCTATTAATAAATTCTAGCAAAAATCTCGTTCTAAAAAGTATTCTTGAAATTAATAGTAGTAGTAATATTTTTGAAAATTTCCTTGATTGATGATTCCAAATATGCTGAAGAGATTTGACCCATGGCCCAATGGCGTAACAACCGGATCAAACAAAACAGACCAAGTGGTGAGTGGAGAAGGAGAGGAGAGAGAGATCACTAGTGACTAGTGAGCGAGTGAGGGAGAGAGAGATCCTTTGGAAACCGCCAGAGTCCCATACACACACCACAGTCCACACTCACTTCAAGCACCTCCTTCTTCCCCCCTTTTCTCTCTGAATTGGTTAATTCCTTTCTGTAAAACCCTAACCCTAAAATCACAATTCACTCACTCTCTCTGGACAGTGTACCTCCACGCGCCGGCCACCCCTCCACCTGCACCAACTGCGG
>NW_027255719.1:0-10324 GCF_003086295.3 Arachis hypogaea
TACAAAATATGAGTGGACTATGATGGATGATGCAGAGATCCACTTCTGGGGCCCACTTGGTGTGCTGGGGCCCACTTGGTGTGTGCTGGGGCTGAGATTTCGTGCAGAGGCCATTTGTGGAGTTGAACGCCAGTTTTTATGCCAGTTTGGGCGTTCAACTCCAGTTTTTGATCCTTTTCTGGCGCTGGACGCCAGAATTGGACAGAGAACTGGCATTGAACGCCAGTTTACGTCGTCTATCCTTGTGCAAAGTATGGACTATTATATATTTCTGGAAAGCCCTGGATGTCTACTTTCCAACGCAATTGGAAGCATGCCATTTCGAGTTCCGTAGCTCCAGAAAATCCACTTTGAGTGCAGGGAGGTCAGAATCCAACAGCATCAGCAGTCCTTTTTCAGCCTGAATCAGATTTTTGCTCAGCTCCTTCAATTTCAGCCAGAAAAATACCTGAAATTACAGAAAAATACACAACTCATAGTAAAGTCCAGAAATATGAATTTTTCCTAAAAACTACTGGAAATAGACTAAAAACTAACTAAAACATACTCAAAACTATATGAAATTATCCCCAAAAAGCGTATAAAATATCCGCTCATCAGCGGTCCTAATTTCCCAGCCCAGCCCGCTTTTTTTGGGGGGTTACGCGGGCCGGTTCGGCAGGTTTAGGCCCGTTTGCCACCCCTAATCATACATAATTATTGAATTTACTTTAGACAAATATTCTTATTTTGGCAATTAACAATCGGAAACTGTAGGACGATCAGACCCGTAGAAGCGGATCACCACACCCTTCTGCTCAACAACAGGTCCAAACCACAAGGGACCTGGCAATGTCAGGCTGTTAGCACACCATAGATCTGGTTGCTGCAATGCAATACGCCGCAAGCGCTCTCAATGACACTGTCCAGCAGATTTTGCAGTTTTGTCTCTACCAGCAACATCAGAAGAAAAGGCCTCCTCTCATGACTCCTGACCTACAAATCTTCACCACACACAAAGCCCTTCCACCATTAAAGCTAAGCTACTTTCTTCTTCCAAGCATAATTTAGTTTCGGAGCAGTTTATTCTCACATTACCCAGCTACCCAATACGATCTTTTTTTACCTGCTTTAGAGGCTATATTGGTCATTCAATATAGGCTTGTTGCATAAAACTAAGAAATTTCTATCGAACAAATTTGAAATGAAAGATCTTGGTGATGCCTCTTTTGTATTAGGAATCGAGATACTAAGAGATCACTCTCAAGATATTCTTGGATTATCACAAAAGAACTATATCGAAAAGATTTTAAGTAAATATGGCATGGAAAGTTGTAGACCAATAGACACACCCGTAGCTAAAGGAGACAAGTTTAGTCTCAAGCAATGCCTCTAAAAATGATCTTGAGAGGATAGCAAATTGGCAATGTATGATAAACCTTATGAATCGGCACTAGAGAGCTTAATGTATGCTCAAGTCTGCACACATCCCGATATATCATTTATAGTGGGAGTGTTAGGTAGATACTTGAGCAATCCGGGCACGAATCATTGGATAGCTGTTAAACGCGTAATGCGTTATTTGAAGAGAACAAAGGATTACATGCTTACTTATTGGAGATCAAAAAATTTGGAGATCATTAGGTATTCTTATTCTGATTTCATGGCATATGGTTGTGAAACTTTGTCACTGAGCTTCGTATAGTAGATGACATTGAAAAGTCATTAAAGATATTTTGTGACAATAAGTCAGCAGTACTATACTCCAATAATAATAAGAGCTTGCCAAAATCGAAGCATATAGACATCAAGTTCTTAGTTATCAAGGAGAAAGTTTAAGAAAAACTAATTTCCATAGAACATATAGGAAGAGAGTATATGCTAGCAGACCCATTAACTAAGGATTGATCCCTAAAGTCTTTTGTTATAACTGAGAATAAAAAAAGAAGAGGGGCACGTGAAAAGCACGTGACCCCATTAATTCCTCTTATTCCCTTTAGGAAGGCTCTAAAAGCCCTTCCCCTCCCTTTCTCAATCTCATCTCTCTCCTTCCTCATCACTCTTATCTTTCTAATCTCTTCCATCTTCTTCTTTTCTACTCTAACATCATTCATCAAAATTTCATTTATTACAATCCCAAATTATGGTGTTTTAACTTAATGAGTGAGGAAAGTATTCAACCTTTGAGTTCTGATTATTATTGAGGCTTCAAGGTAACTCTTTGACTCAATAATTAGCTATATCTCAAATTTTTGTCATCTCTATACTTGTGAGTATAGCAAAATCCAAAATTGGGTTTTTAGGTTAGAGAATTTGGGATTTTTGTCAAAATGAGTAAGATTATGTTAATTGACAATATTAGTATCTCACAAATATCATTATTGTCATATTTTTAGAGTTGTAGAGTTATTGGACATCATTTGGTAGCTCGTGACGCGCTTAGAGTTACTTTCGGGTCTTTGAAATCAAGTTGTGAGTGGATATTATATCTATAATTATTTTTAAATATATTATTATTAATATTTATGTTGAATCATTATTTTTGGAGTTTGAAAATATTTTATTATTGTAATTTTTGAATATTAAAAAATAAATATTGATTTGTGAAACTTATAATTTTATAAAAATACACACGAGACGATATTCATATATTTTGTAAAGCATACATGTTTTCTTATTTGACTTTATTGAATTTTAATTAAATTTTAGTATGCAATATTATATATATTTGATTTGCTATGGAATTTAGTAGTATGTTATAAGCATTAGAGATTTTTATAAGTGATTTGGTTAGGATTGGTTTCGGAGACTTGACTAGAAAATCGTAGTTAACGTCGGTTATGACATTAACTTAGATGCATCTGACTCAGACCTCAACTAGCAGGGGCGTTGCTAGCCTAACGTGTAGGCCACATGTTGGATCTGTTATACCGTACGGGCGCACTAGAGGAAAGGGCTACCCTTAGAGGTGGAGCTGCCCTAAGTGTGTAATATCGATTTGATTTGACTTCTGAAATGAGAACTCCCATTTCAGTTCATTCCGCTTTATTATTTATCTATTTGTTTGTATAATTAATTAATATGAATTCTTCATCTTTGGAAAGAAATTTAATTTTTATGGTAAAATTTGTATTGTCTCGTGTGGGTTATAGATGTAATATTTGCTCACTGAGTTACAAAACTCATCCTATTATATTCCCATATTTTTCAGATACAGGAGTCATTCCAGGTTCCATTCCACCTACCCCTCAGTAGATCTTAGTTATTTCAGTGAGCGCTTCTTCTTTTCAAGGGCTAAGTAATTATGTAATGGAACCTTTACTCAAAGTCTAGATTATGTCAATGCTCCATATGCCACAGGTAAGATTCTCGTGTGGGTTATGTTATTTTGAATCTCAAACTGTTCAGATAGTAATTATAATTTGGCTATGCAAGACTTATAGATTTAACTGTATACTCTCGTTATCAACTTAATATATATATATATATATATAATGCGTATTTTGGACATGTTTGGTTATGGCTATGATTGGAATATGTTGTTGTTGTTGTTGTCTCTGGATATGGATGTTTATTATTGATACAGGAAGATAGTATTTATGTGGTAAGGTTCTAGGAACAGAGGGGTGTGTCCGTTTTTCTGAAAATTTGGTCATTTGGCTTGTTGAGGGAGTTGTCCCTTGAGCATTAGTCATGACTTAGTTCGAGTCATGACAAAGTGGTATCAGAGTCTTAGGTTTCCTGTGTAATATGGAGTAAGTGTCATGTAGTAATATCACAATTGTGCAAATGGAAGCCGGCTTATTTTTACAAGGTGTGATGTTACTAGAGGCCTATAGGAAGTTGTCTTCAATCTTTTGGTCTCATAATTCTTTCTGTCTATCCGATTGTCTTTGAACCCCATATACGTATCTCGTTGATGATTCGATCATTTTATTTACTCAATAGGTGGAAGATGCCACCTGAGAAAAGACGTGGTGGAACTGTTAATGCTCTTGATACTGCTGAATCCAATAGGGCAGTTTCTCCGCCACTTGGAGCACTTCGACAATGACCAAGGAGACAAAGAATAGCTGATATGCGCGGAGAAGGGATACCCCGTGAGGGAGTTCAAGAAAACCTTGTAGTAGGAGTGGCTCAAGCAGACTTAGCAGCTGAACTGAGGGGAATGAATCAAACCCTTTATGCAGTATTACAGGTCCTAACAAATCAAAATAGGAGCGAAGCAGGACTTTCTAATGTGTTAAATCCTCAGCCTCATAGAGTTCATCAATTGTTGTGGATCAAGAGCCTCCAATTGAGAAGTATTTGAAGTTAAATTCGTCCACTTTCAATGGAGATTCATTGGATGAAGATCCACAACAATATCTAGAGGATGCAAAGAAAGCTATTCGGGCTCTCAAGTGCACCAAGGAATGGGCCGTTGAGTTAGTATCCTACAACTTGCATGGTTCAGCAAGATACTGGTATGAGTCTCTCTTGAGATTAAAGAAGCAGCTGGATTACCTCCTTCTTCTGGAAGAGTTCACTGAAGAGTTTCTTACTCATTTTATCCAGCTAACAAGCAAGCAGAAGATGCAATTGCCTTTGAAAGATTAAGGCAAGAGAATATGACAGTGACTGAGTATGCTAAGGAGTTTACTAGACTTTCTAAGAGTTCCCCGTACTTGGTGAATTCTGAAGAGATGAAAGTTTGTTGGTTTGTTCGTGGGTTGGTAGAACCTATGTTCACTACTCTTATGCCTGAAGTCGGATGCATGTCTTTTAAAGATATCCTAAATTCTGCTTATGGAATTGAAGCTGGGATAGTGGAGAGAAATGATTTTAAGGATGTTGGTAAGAGCCCAAGATGAAGGGGCAATTTTCTAGTGGATCTAGTTCAGGAGGATTTCAGTCTCATTATGGTCAGACTAATCAGCAAGGTTATTCGGGTTATCGAGCTCGTCCTCAAATATCTTTTGGTGGGGTTGCTTCTTCTAGATCTGCTCCTATGAGTGTTTCGAGTCCCAGACCTTTGTTAAGGGCACCTCTCAATCTAGTGCACAAGGTTCAAATCAGATAAGACCAGCTCATCCCTACTGCCATCAGTGTGGGAGTTACCATTCTGGTATATGTTTCAAGGCTACTGGAGCATGTTTTGGTGTGGTCCAATCCGGTCATCTTAGGAGAGAATGTCCAAATGCTAGAAGAGGCTTTGCTCCAGGTATTGCACATTCTACAACACAAATGCCATCATCTTCAGCTATGTCTATTAGAAATTCTTTGGGTCCTAGTGGGAGAAGAGCTGGTGGCAGGGGTCAGACTTATAATAGAGGAGGGAGTTAGAGAGGGAGAGGTCCAGGCACGTGTGTACCCTTTGACTCGTTAGGATGCTCAAGCATCTAATGCTATGGTGGCAGGTACTTTACAAGTTTGTTCTTTAGATGCTCGAGTGTTATTTGATACGGGTTCTCATTATTCATATGTATCTCCATATCTTGCATCCCGTTTCGATAAACAACCTGAATTGTTATCCCACCATTTCATGTTGGCACTCCACTTGGAGTCTCCATGGTGGTTCGAGTCGTGTTTCGATCTTGTGTTGTTAGAATTAATATGGTTGATACCTTAGCTGACTTAATTCTTCTAGAACCAATGGAAGATATTGATATTATCTTAGGTATGGATTGGTTAGTAGCTGTTATGCTGATGTGGGTTGTTACTCCAAACCTGTGAAGTTTGATATACCGGGTATTTCATCTTTTGCTTTTAAGGTAACGATTGTCCCTCTTTAGCTAGCATCATCTCGTCGATGAGTGCTATGCAATTGATGGATAAGGGGAGCCAAGAATTTCTGGCAGTTGTTAGAGATGTTGATGCTGAAGTGCCTAGTCTTGATCAGGTTCCTATTGTTAGGGAATTTCCTGACGTGTTCCCTGATGAGTTACCAGGGATGCCACCTGACCGCAAAGTTGAATTCCATAGAATAGCTCTGGAGTCCAACCTGTGTCCATTACTCCTATCGTATGCTCCAACTGAGTTACGAGAATTAAAAGTTTCAATTGGAAGACATGTTGGAGAAAGAATTCATTCGTCCTAGCACTTTTCCGTGGAAGCTCCTGTTCTATTCGTAAAGAAGAAGGATAGAACGATGCGACTATGTGTGGATTATCGTCAGCTCAATAAGATGACTGTTCGCAAACAAAAATCCATTACTGAGGATTGATGATTTGTTTGATCAACTTCAAGGAGCTACCTGTTTCTCAAAAATTGACCTGTGTTCAAGGTACCATCAATTGAAGATAAAAAGAGGAGACATTCCAAAAAACTGTCTTTCATACTCATTATGGACACTATGAGTTCTTAGTAATGTCCTTTGGTCTGACGAATACGCCTGCAGCTTTCATGGACTTGATAAATCGAGTCTTCAAACCTTTCTTAGATCATTTGTTAATGTCTTCATCGATGATATCTTGGTGTATTTTGAAAAGTGCTATGGAGCATGAGTATCATTAAGAATTGTGTTGCAAACCTTGAGGGATCATAAGCTTTATGCTAAGTTTTCTAAATGTGAATTTTGGCTTGATAAGTGACATTTTTGGGCATGTTGTATCAAAAGATGGAATCATGGTGGATCCAAAGAAGGTTGAAGCCGTTCAGAAGTGGCCAAGGCCTACTATAGTGACGGAAATTTGTAGCTTTCTAGGTTGGCTGGCTACTATCGCGATTCATCAAGGACTTCTCGAGAATTTCGGCACCATTAACCAAGTTAACTCAGAAGAATGTAAAGTTTCAATGGTCAGAAGCTTGTGAGGAAAGTTTCAGAAACTTAAGGCTTATCTAACCTCAGCACCAGTTCTTGTTTTACCTTCTGGGTCTGGGGAATTCTCAGTCTTTTATGATGCATCTCGAATAGGACTTGGTTGTGTATTGATGCAGCATGGCCACATTATTGCTTATGCCTCGTGACAACTCAAGAAGCATGAGTTGAATTATCCAACTCATGACCTGGAAATGGTAGCGGTCATCTTTGTTTTAAAGATTTGGAGATACTACCTTTATGGTGAGACCTATGAGATCTATACGGATCACAAGAGTTTGAAGTATATATTTCAACAGAAGGATTTAAATTTGAGGCAATGGAGATGGATGGAGTTGCTAAAAGATTATGATTGTACCATTTTATATCATCCTGGAAAGGCAAATATTGTAGCAGATGCCCTCAGTAGAAAATATATGGGTAGCTTAGCCATATCACTCTCTTGCAAGGAAACCAATTGTTGAAGAAGTCCATCAATTGGAGGCCGGTGGAATTCAATTGACCTTGGAGAATCAGGAGTTTTCTTAGCACATGTTCAAGCCCAATCTTCCCTGATAGAACAGATCAAGGTTGCACAAAGTGATGATTCGAAACTAATAAAGCTTATGGAAGATGTTCGCAATGGGAGGAACTTGAACTTTTCTCTTGATCAAGATGTTTTGCGTTGTGGTCAACGCTTATGTGTGCTAGATAACCCCGACTGAGAAAGCTATTTTGGAGGAGGCTCACCAATTTTAAGTACACACTCCAATAAGATGTATCAAGATTTGAAATAATTGTTTTGGTGGGAAGGCATGAGAAAGACATAGGAGTTTTTGTTTTCTCATTGCTTAACTTGCCAACAGGTTAAAGCTGAACATAAAAGACCTGTTGGGTTATTGCAACAGATTGAGATACCTAAATGGAAGTGGAAAAAGGACTACGATGGATTTTGTAACAGGTTTACCTCGTAGTTTTAAAGGTTTTGATTCAATTTGGGTGATTGTGGATAGAATGGACGAAGTCAGCCACTTTCTTCCATTGAAAACAACTTTTAGTGCAGCTCGGGTATGCTCAACTTTTGTTGATGAGATAGTTAAATTGGCATGGGATTCTAGTATTCATTATTTCAGATTTGCGGACCTCAATTCACCTCTCATTTTTGAAAATCTTTTCAGAAAGTGTTAGGAACTTCATCTGGATCTTAGCACAGCTTTTTTACCCTCAAAACTGATAGACAGTCGGAGAGGACGATCCAAACATTGGAAAGACATGTTAAGGTGTTGTGTTCTAGATTTTGACGGAAATTGGGACAGATATCTATCTTTGATCGAATTCTCTTATAATAATAGTTATCAAGCCAGCATTCAAATGCACATTGAGGCTCTTTATGGGAGAGATGCAGTCACCTATGGGTGGTTGAGGTGGTGAGGTTAAGCTTTTAGGGCCAATTTTGGTCAAAGATGCAGGTTGAGAAGGTTCGGCTTAATAGAGACTTTTATAGCAGCTCAGAGTAGGCAAAGCTATGTTTGATAATCGAGGCATAACTTAGAGTTTTCAGTGCATGATCAAGTGTTTCTCAGTGTCACCTATGAAGGGAGTGATGAGGTTGGAAAAAGAGGAACTTAGCCTCATTAATTGGTCCATTTTGAGGTATTGGACAGAAATAGTGCAGTCGCTTATCGTTGCACTATCATCTGAGTTGTCTTGATTCATCCAGTTTTTCACGTATCAATGTTGCCAAATATCTTCCTGTCCCGTCTCACTGCTGCCACCACAAGACACAGAGCTAAAGGAGATTTATCATTTGAAGAGGAACCCGTGGCTATAGTGATCGCCAAGTAAAGAAACTACGTTCTAAGGAGATAGCATCGGTGAAAGTTGTTTGAAAAAAATCATTCAGAAGAAGCAACTTGGGAAGTGGAGGGTGCCATGCGCAACAGATATCCGTATCTGTTTGAGTCTGAAGGTAACTATCATACTTATCACAGTATATGAGTTTGAAACTCGAAGACCGAATTTCTTAAGGGGCAGAGAATGTTATAACTGAGAAGAAAAAAGATGAGGGGCACGTGAAAAGCACGTGACTCCATTAATTCCTCTTATTCCCTTCAGGAAGGCTCCCGAAGCCCTTCCCCTCCCTTTCTCAATCTCATCTCTCTCCTTCCTCATCCCTCCTATCTTCCTAATCTTTTCCATCTTCTTATATTTTCTTATTTCAATCATACACTATCATCAAACTTCCTTCTCTTTTCTACTCTAACTTTATTCATCTAAATTTCATTTATTACAACCCCAAATCACGGAGTTTTAACTTAATGAGTAAGGAAAGTATTCAACCTTTGAGTTTCGGTTATTATTGAGGCTTCAAGGTAACTCTTTGACTCAATAATTAGCTATATCTCAAATTTTTGTCATCTATACTTGTGAGTATAGCAAAATCCGAAATTAGGGTTTTTAGGTTAGAGAGTTTGGAGTTTTTGTCAAAATGAGTAAGATTATGTTAATTGACAATATTAGTAGCTCACAGATATCATTATTGTCCTATTTTTTAGAGTTGTAGAGTTATTGGACATCATTTGGTAGCTCGTTGACGTGCTCAGAGTTGCTTCCGGTTCTTTGAATCAAGTTGTGAGTGGATATTATGTCTATAATTGTTTTTAAATATATTATTATCAATATTTATGTTGAATCATTATTTTTGGAGTTTGAAAATATTTTATTATTGTGATTTTTGAATTTTTGAAATAAATATTGATTTGTGAAACTTATAATTTTATAAAAATACACACGAGACAATATTCATATATTTTGTAAAGCATACATGTTTTCTTATTTGACTTTATTGAATTTTAATTAAATTTTAGTATGCAATATTATATATATTTGATTTGCTATGGAATTTAGTAGTATGTTATAAGCATTAGAGATTTTTATAAGTGATTTGGTTAGGATTGGTTTCGGAGACTTTGACTAAAAATCGTAGTTAACGTCAGTTATGACATTAACTTAGATGCATCTGACTCAGACCTCAACTAGCAGGGGCGTTGCTAGCCTAACGTGTAGGCCACATGTTGGATCTGTTATACCGTACGGGCACACTAGAGGAAAGGGCTACCCTTAGAGGTGGAGCTGCCCTAAGTGTGTAATATTCTATTTGATTTGACTTCTGGAATGAGAACTCCTATTTCACTTCATTTCGCTTAATTATTTCTATTTATTTGCATAATTAATTAATATGAATTCCTCATCTTTGGAAAGAAATATAATTTTCATGGTAAATTTATATTGTCTCGTGTGGGTTATAGATGTAATGTTTGCTCACTGAGTTGAAAAACTCACCTTATTATATTCCCATATTTTTCAGATACAGGAGTCATTCCAGGTTCCATTCCACTTGCCCCTCAGTAGATCTTAGTCATTTCGGTGAGCCCTTCTTCTTTCCAAGAGCTAAGTAATTATGTAATGGAACCTTTACTCAAAGTCTAGATTATGTCAATGCTTCATATGCCACAGGCAGGATTATCGTGTGGGTTATGTTATTTTGAATCTCAAACTGTTTAGATA